>NC_056732.1:1250491769-1250661769 GCF_019279795.1 Protopterus annectens | reverse complement strand
TTAAGCAGGGGGGCAAGCCCCACTGAACCCCCAACCCCCCGTTAATTAAATATATCAACTCTGAGATTGCACTTCAGTAAACTACAGTGCGGAAATGGGAAATTTCCCATTCCCTGCACTGTAGCGCGATTTTGGAGTTGGTATATTAAAGTAGGGGGGTGTGGGGGTGTAGGGGGCTTGCCCCCCTGCTTAAACCCTTTAGTTTTTTTTTTCTATTGTGTATTTTTTTTTTAATTTTTGTAAAATTTTGATTGCTTAACTGTTCGATCTCTAAAGTTCAACCTTTAGAGATTCGAACATTTAAGCGGTCGAGCATCTAATATAGGCCCAAAAATATGATGTAATAAATGGAATGTATTTTTCACCGAATGGGACATATGATTGTAATTCTGAAAAAGTTATATATTTATTAAAATGTGATTGTGGGTTATATTATGTGGGGGAGACAGGTAGATCCTTTAAGAAAATAATTCAGGAGCATGTTAGAGTCATTATTAATGCCAAAATGGATAGCCCCTTAGGGACACATTTTAAAGATTTTCATGCATCTAATGCTGATGGTTTGAGAGCCACTATTTTAGAGCAGGTATGTCTATCTTTAGGAGAATGTTGTTTAATTAAACATAAGCTATTATATAAAGAAACACTCTTCATTCTGAAATATAATACTCTGGAACCAAATGGATTGAATAAAGAGTGTAACTGGAGGTTAATTATTAAATAATTGTTTGTTAAGTGGATAATAGAATGTATCATTTAAGGGAGTGGTTTTTGTATGTGTTTACTCTTTGAAGGCTTTTGTATAGCCGGAGCACCAAGTTTTATTAAAACAGTGTTTTCCAGTCCGTGACCAGTTGTGGTTTTGTTTTATTATTGAACTTACATTGTGTTGTTTAGTAAATATTTATGAATTCACTGCACATCAGCAAGTCAAATGGCATCAGAAATACTCAATCAAGGGATCTAAACCTCTTCTGCAACATCAACAGAATGGCTTGGAGGGATAGGTATAGCTCGCCGAGGATAAAACTACTGTGAAATAGACTCCCCTTCCAGGTAAGTTTATCCCTGCTTATATTTAAACACAACTTTGATCTGTGGATGGAAAACAGAAAATTTACCCCACAATTACCCCTTGTACTACTAAGTGAAAGAAACAACTCCTAAATGCTTTTTCCCATACATGTGTCCTTTCCAATTATCTATGGTATGATCTCAGGTTTCTCTCTAGGGATAATATATAATTATTGCCATGGGATGGGTAAGGACAATGCAATTCCAAATGAGATATTTTAACTCAACCAGCAAAAGGGAATTTGGCTAGAGTTAAAATGGTACGCAAGGGTAGCTAGCCATAAACTCAACTCTGAAACTATGAACCTATGAATGTTATACCTTCTTTGTTTTACTAAATACAATGAATTGATCTAAATAATTTATAATGGCATAGCATAAGAACATTGCTTTTTCTGTTTCTTTTTTCTATAAACCAGAAACAACAATTTAAAGGAAACTGCACACCACTCTCTGAGGTACTAAGAATGTTTCTAAACTATATTTTAAATATGTTTACTGAAGCATCTGGGGATTGCCAGTGATTAAGTTATTCCAGTAACATCACTTTCAAAACTGCTATGTTCTTTTTAATGACTGTAGAGATCTAGTGTTTCAGTTAGCTTTAAATATCTGCATATTAATCAAAGTGTTTTTTTTATGTTGTAATGTACAGATTTGTCAAATGTGCAACTGATTTATACATTTCCTCAGTGCCTTTGAGTTCCTTTTGTGGGATAAAATACTTTTTACTGTTTTATTATATAGATTATTTGTTGAACAAAACTAGTTTAGTGATATTACTGCCACTATTTTCTTAGACATAAGCTGACAGTTTCAGATATCACTATGAACATTCTTAGCATTTTTTTTTTTTTATAAAATCATACTGGCTTTAAATTATTATGGTTTGCTCTGGTTAAAGGAGTTTGCCTTCTTGAAAAAGAACTTTTAACAGAAATTTAAACAACTTTGTTATTCATCAGTATCTACAGTGGGAAGGTATATGATTTGTCTTGAATTCTGGCAAAATAGGCTGCAATTGTTTAAAATATTTTCCTTACACTGCAGCACAGAGCAAAATAAGTCAGACTGTTCTCGACCTTGGGTTAATGATATATTTTTTTCTGTTTCTACTTCGGCAGAAATGCCTTAGTGCTTGACATTTTCCCATCTCTGTTGTATTGGTAGCTATACCCTTGACATGTTACACTGTAGTGTGACAACACTTCATCCCAACCATAATCCTTGAGCATGTTAAAGTAGTAGTTATTCTGTGTTGTGAACATTGCCAGGATCTATAAGATTATGACATTCACTGTATATTTCATAGTGAAATTGTTTTTGATTTTAGTAGTGGATTATGGGTAGGTTGTTACCATGTATCATGTATTCTATACTTTATTATTATGGTATTTCAGTGTTTTTTTCCACATGCCTTATGTGCTCCATCAGTTAGCTAGTCATCCTCTGTTGTGCCCAGGCAAGAAAGGCTTCCTGCAGCAACCACTGGCTACCTCTGGAAAAAAAAAATCATTCTTTTAATAAAGCAAGACATATCCCTTACTACCTTTAAATCTACCCTAGATGAATGGAAGGGATAAACACAAAAATACTCCAGATTTAGTCCCTGAACTCTGTGGCTAGTGTGGTGTACCAATGGGACTGCAGTGGTTAGGCTTCAGAAAGTGGTTTATTGCCTAGAAACAGCATATGAACTGCAAGATGTGAACTAAGAAGGGAACTGGCTTAAAACAAGATTTTCAACTCAACTACTTGAATATAGGGTCCCAAAAATGTACACAACCCCCCCCAAAAAAAAAAAACAAATGAAAATGTCTGACAGCACATAAATATATCACATCAGAAACGTCTGTTGATTATAGTTTATTGCTGCAAACAGTTTTTGCAAAAATGCCTTCATGTAGGTTTGTTTGCAGCAATAAACTATAGTTAACAAACTTTTCTGCAAGAGATATAAATAAGCACTGGCAGATATTTTCATTTGAAGGAAGCACTGATCATGGAAAGGTCATGTGCAAACTCCTGCATGTGTGAAGTAAACAGCTACTCAGACTATGCAATATGTAAACAGCTTGGCTGAAGTAGAAGGACCATATAACAAGGTTGCAATTTGATAATGGAACTTCCTCTCATGAAATACAAGAGGTTTGTGTATGTAACTGTATAAGTATAAACCTGCAAATATGTGATGACCATAACAGATATTTTTCATGAATAGTAGACAGAGTGTTTGCATTATCAGTTTCTTGAAAGTCTTTGATTAAGGTGTGATATCTAATATGAGTCTCCAGAGGGTGTGCCTTACTGATATTAAGAAAAATTATTTTAAGTAAAACCTTTCCCTTTTCTGCCAAACATATTGGTTACAATACACATAGTAGTTAAATCTGTAACTATGGTAGGGCAAAGGGGTCCACTGTCCCAGGGACAATTTGTTAGTGGGTATGATTACCCCATAGACAGGATGCTGTTCAGTTCCTACAAGTTAATGGTGTGATCCCTGTTGTTAAGTATAAGTGCAGAATTCATAGCTCTCAACCTCTTAGAGCAAAAAATCTGGACAAAGCCATAAGTAAAAGTGGGATAAAGGCCCAAACTAGGGACACATTTTAAATATTGCTGTTACAAATGTAGAAAGTTGATAGAATAACAGGTTTTTTCATTAGAATTAATTTTCTGAAGGGTATGAAGTCTGAAACTCAAATGTATGTCATTATTTTCTAACTTCAGTCTTTAATGATTTAACACTAATTTGCCAAAAATACACAATTTTATGAAAAACAGACCAAAAATATGAGGCAAAAATTGAGACATTCTGCAAAAGTCTGTACAGTTGAGAGGTATGGTGTAGCTCAGACTGTGAGCAGTGTAGGTAATTATTTAAGCAGCTATGATTGTTTAAATATTTTAAAGACTGCCTGCAAACTGTTGCAAGCAGCTAGGGTTTCTGCCTGACTTTGTAGCAGATAGAGTGGTTGAAGAAGTTTCCAGTGTGATTGCCAAGTGCCACAGATACAACTCTGGTAATAGTAATTGTAGCAGAGCACTAGCCATTAGTCTGTCAAGTAGATCTGTTAATGCTGGAAAAAATGTTGAATTGGGTATAGATCTGAGGATGCACAGAATTACGTCTACCCAAGTGATATTACTTCTGGCACATGTGTTACAATATAAAATCACTTACTTAGGATATGGTCCTAGTTTCCTGCTAGTAGATGACAGTCGACCTGCCTTGTTGGGTATATCCTTGCTGCTGCTTTTACTGTTCCACATTAGACTTCCTTGCTTGTTTCTTCCTGAACTGTCATTTGATTGTACTACTGCTGCCTTTTCTGTTTGTAATGGAAGTTTTAAGGGATATTTTGCAAACGCCATAAGATACAAATGCGGTAACAGAAATTAACACAAACTTGAAAACTAAGAACAATCTACCAAGACAAGGCTCCGGATACTTTGCAAACTATTACTAAAGCTAAAGATGAGAGGATAAAATGTTTGAGTCACATTGTAATTGTTTTTAGCCTTTTTGAAACTTCTTTAACATTTTTGGAGAATGGATACCGAGCAGCAGGGTTAGAGCTAATGTTGCATTCAAAGGCTGTCATTTGACATCATCATCATGGAAATGCTGAGTTACGAAGTATGCATGTAACTTTGAAACACTACAGATGCATTTACAGTGACACAACCACAATTGCTGTATATATGCAAGCATATTGTGTTTCTGCCAGTTTTTGAAGTATTTCTCCCAGAAAACCATCAGCAAAGTCTTCAATTACATCATCAGATTGTTTCAAAATGCCTTCATTGTACTGTTATACTGTACTTTATGAGGCTAGTAGATTATGTGTTTAATGAGCAGGGTTTTACAAATAAATATACTCACTGTTCAACCCTGTCTACAATTCTTCATTCTCTGTTATTTGTTAAAGTGTGGATAGTCTTTTTTACATCCCTTTGGAAGTACTAGGTCAGGAAGTGCACAGTAAGCCACTATTTTTTGTATAGACATTTAGGCTAGTACTAGTCAATGTAAAATCTTTTTGGTTTCTTTGAAGTTGATGTGTGATAGTCCATGTTTTTGGATAGAGAAACATCTTACTTGTCAAAGGAGGAAAAAAAAAAGGTTTAAGCTTTCCAAGTTTCATAAGCTCAGCATTCTTCTTTTTTTTGTGAAATGTAGTTTCATGAAGCATCACTTAAAATGTTCCTTCATTAAATTTGTGGTCCTACCACATGAGACATCCTCTTTCGGGAGCTTGAAGAATTGGATTTCTCATTCCCAGAGCCAGTGCATAGTTAGATATAACCTGATCAAGGCAGAATGGCAACTCATTGCCTTCTTCTGCACTGGAGAAGGAGGAGATAGACATCTTTCTCTTCTTTTGAAAATAGCAGCTCTTGACATGGAAAGCTTTGAAGAGCTACATGCCTTTCTTTTCATTACCAAATAATAGTTCTTAGACCAGCTATGTTATATGGGTTGGAGACAGTGGCACTGCCAAAAAGGCAGGAGTCAGAGCTTGACGTGGCAGAGTTGAAGATGTTAAGATTTGCACTGGGTGTGACAAGGATGGACAGGATTAGGAATAAGTATATTAGAGGGTCAGCCCAGGTTGGAAGGTTTGGAGACAAAGCCAGAGAGGCAAGATTACATTGGTTTGGACATGTACTGAGGAGGGATGCAGAGTATATTGGGAAAAAGATGCTAAGGATGAAGCTGCCAGGTAACAGGAAAAGAAGAAGGCCTAAGACAAGGTTTATGGATGTGGTGAGAAAGGACATGTAGGTGGTTGGTGTGACAGAGCAAGATGGAGAGGACAGGAAGAAATAGAAACAGTTGATCTGCTGTAGTGACCCCTAATGGGAGCAGCCGAAAGAAGAAGAAGAAGAGAGTGGAAAACTTTGAAGAGACTGCTGAAACCCAAGAAACTTTTGCAGTAAAGCACACCACTCCTGATGGCAAACATCATAATCAGCATATATACAAAAGTAGTAGCACTGAGCATCTGATGAGCAAATGTGTGATTCCCAAACACCAAGTTTCAGGCATTTGGGTATCAGGCACCTTCTTCATATCTTTAAAAGTTGGTATGGTTTTTGGTCATTGACCTACACCATCCATTGCCCAAAAGAATTACACTATCATCCATGAAGTCAATCAGTGAAGGACAGGTAGAAACACAGACAGACTCCAAGGACAAAGGTAGAAAACTAGACTTTTCAGATTTCAGTTGGACATATGGAAACTGATATTTAACAGAGAAGACTTTCTTTTCTGTGTTGCAAGTCCAAGCATCAGACAGTTTTAACTAGCATTTTAGGAAAAAAGCTGCCCATGTATGCTCTGCTTCACCCCCCAACATTATTTCTCTAATTTGCAATACAGTGAAGATTAGCATCCCTGTATTTACACCATAAGCACAGTTTGCCTATGCTCAAAGAAGATCTGAGATACTTATTTTTATTAAAGGTTTTGTATAGTCTGCAGTTCACCACTTGGATTTTTATTCCATGGGCACAAACAGTCTATACAAAAGGTTCTGAGGTTTCAAACTGTACTTTCATTTTTTTCTCCAACTTAAGCAGATTCATGAGCTCTGTAAACATGAGCACTGAGACTTGTTTCCACTGTAAGCTATTTCTCCACATGCATGTATTTTTCAAAACATATGGGCGTTGCCTAGTGTGGATCTAAGTGAATACCGCCCCTGCATATAAAATGGTCTGTCTTCATCAGAAAGAAGAATGGGGAGTGGTCACTAAGCAGGCACTGTAATCTTTTTGCCAAACAAGAAAAGGTTAGTCTTTCACAATGTATTTCAGAAAAGACGAGCCTTGTTACAATGGGCACAGCCTCTCATGTTACATGTGACACAAGTACAAATAAAGACAAGTCATTCTGGAAAAAGTTCTGTAATAAACTTTCATAATTTACTTCAAGGAATATAAGCCCCACAAAGGCAGACACAGCCTCTCATATGACATGTGATACAAAATGGGGTAATAAAGTCTGGTGATGGCCTTGTAAAAACAAGCATTTTCAATGATCAAATTGTAAACCACTCCACAAACCATTCTATTAGATGGACTTGTTGAATCTCAAATGAAAGTATTTTCCTTTATACAGTTCTACAGTGGCAGCTCATGGTGTGTTGTCATGTTTTGTTTTCCAAAAATAAAAATAAAAAAATTTTAGCTAAGAATGAGTTTCCACAGACTACTGAGCTGGTAAAGCCTCACTAACCTCTATGCTTTGGGATTGGATCCTTGTTTTTACATATCCCAAATTTTTCTCTAATCAGGCCCCCAGGACCATTGCACCATTGTCTGTAACTGCCTTTAAATAACTGACCTGTTGAGTATAATGTATTAGAACAAGAACACTTGTCCATCTACCTGCTTAACTGAATAAACTACATGGAACGTCAACAAAGTGTCTTTATTCCTCTCCCATGGAAGGTATCAGAGAGACAGTCTCCTAGATCTGCTAGCGAAATAATTTTATTTGGACTAATCTTTTGTACTCTGTTTCTTGTTAGCCCTGTCATCCTCCGGGTCATAGGTGGGATACCATACCTGACTTGAGGTATCTGGATTACCTCATTTTTCTGTAAGCCCCTAATAAGACAGAGATGTGCTGGAATACTGAAGGAAATACAGCAAACATCAGCTCTTGAAGCCTGGCTGGATGAGCTCCAGCTCAACTGAATATAACAGGCACAGGTCACTCAATGACAAATGCTTGCCGCATGTAAAAGGTGGAATGAGGTCATAGCTTGTCAATGGCTTGTTCCTCTAGGGATATGAGTTTTGATTAGGGTGTGAGGGGTCCTAACTTCAAGTGTTCAGCAAGCCCAGCCCTCTGTCAGGAGCTAGTGCTGAGTATTAAAGGAATATAATGTCAATGAGCTGTTTTCTGCAGTCAATAGTATAATTCCTTAACTCTATATTAGTCTAATGTGTGAACAAGTCACATAACCAACTATTCCCTGGTGTAATTGGGAAATATAGCTCAGCTCCATAGTCTGGCAGCTAGAACAGAGAACTAAAACACTACTTGTTTTTAAGCAGCTTCCTGTGACAAGGGTGCAAGGTATGAATCTTTCCGCCTCATTTGCTTACTGTATGACTTTGAGCAAGTTATTTAACAAGGTGGTGCTTTGTGGCATTTGGGAATTAGGGCAAGACTTCTTAATGGTCTCCCTGACTGCATATCTAGTAACTACCTATAAACTTAATAATTTATCTTATTGAAAAGAATACTGGCTACAGCTTTTTAAAGAACTTTCTTTCTTTAAATGTTTGCCTAAAAAGCAATTTTTTCATGAAAAGAAGATGCTGGTGAAGAAGAAATAAGAGTAAAAGCAGCTAACAAGAATGCAGATGCTTTGCTTTTACAGCTAATGGGTTCATATTAAATTTAGAAGCATATTCACAATCACCAGAACTGTGATTCTGTCCTAATTAAAAAAGACAGAGTAAAAGAAAATCCTTTAGAAGAATAGATGATGGCAATAGCATGTGGCAATTTTCTCTTGGGACATGATTAATAAAAGCACAAAGCCATAAAATATTATTCTGTACGATATTAAATCTTTGACTCCACATCTGCACATGACAAGTTGCACCTCTGAGTCTTCCATTTCTTTAACAAAGTGTACATGAGGCTTTTCTGGCAAAATGGAATTAAAGCGTTTATTTCAAATATTTCAGTACCTCTTTGACTTTGTATACAACTTTAAAAAGTATAAGTGACAAAAGTTTTTGATATAATGCATTCTAAACAATGTTGCTATTCAAGACTAGGTATGAAAGTGAATGTTGCATTTCCCACCAAAGAGATCCCAGGTTATGTTTTCATAAATTTCTTTGTAAGCACTTTGCAGTTATTGCAATGACTATACCAGACAGAGTCTGTCAAATGGGATTTTGCCCATCTGACTATGAGCTTTCATAGGACATCCTGTCCTTCCTTACAAAGCTCATAGTTTTACAATTCTATGCAGAAGTAAGAAAAAAATGTAAATTATATTGCCCATAATGTATGCTATGATTAAATGATAACATATGTCATTATGCAGGATTTGTTTTCATTTATAAGTTGTTTGCATATTCAGAATGTTTGCCAGTATCAGATAATTACTAGACTATGATTAACATGTGTTCTTTTTATGTTATTTGTTTCTGACAAAAATATATTCATGTAAATGCATACCTCTCAACCTCTTAGAGCAAGAAATCTGGGCAAAGCCATAAATAATGCAGGGAAAAGGCATAAAAATAGAGACAGTTTTTAAACAGTGCTCTTACAAATGTAGAATGTTGATGGAATAACAACTTTTGCATATGCATACATTTTCCAAAGGGTATGAAGTCTGAAACTTAAATGTATGTCACTATTTTCTGACTTTAATCTCAAATGGTTTGCCAAAGATTGGCCAGAAAAACAAAAGTTTATGAGGAACAGAATGAAAATATGAGGCAAAAATCTGGACATTTTGCAAAAAAATGGAGAGTTGAGCAGTATGACTGCAAATATACCAGTTAGTTTTACTTTACTTTGCTGAATGACTTTTCATATCCTTGTCTGAAACTAAGTACTTAGTTTGAGTTTTATGCATTATAACCATGCATCATATTATTAAACTTACAAAGTGCATTTATTTTGAGCAGCTCACCAAAAAACGTTGATGTTTCATTGGAGGGATTACTGCTGAAGTTTCCACCTTCCTAGTCCAGTGACTAAAGCCTTATCAGATGCCCACTGTAAGCTGAGCTCCTGCTGTGCTCCAGTTGTTGGTCTGAGTTTTGGCTTAAATGGAGAAGCAACTCATACCATTTTTCACTTCCTTTATGACTAAAAGTAACTAATCACTATGCCTTGGTCTGGAAGTTTAGGGACACCTCCTGCTCCTGTCCATCATTATGTAAAATCTCCAAAGATATGAATTTCTTTATGTGTACAGCTCCACAATCCATTCAAAAATCTCTGCAAAGTGGGAAACTCCCAGCAGGTATATATATATATATTCAGTATTGACAAGAGCTCTAGGCTCAAGGGATAGATAAGTCCTATGGTGAGATGCAAATGTAGCTGGTCATACATTAATGCAAAAATATTTAGAAAGCTACTAAGGAAGGCCTTATGATCTCCTCTCCCAGGAAACAGATGTGAAGATATGGGATGAGTAAAAGGTAACAAGAGGGTGATGTATTACACCATCTACTGTTATGGCAAGTTGGTTATGCAGCTTTACTGCATTCATCATAGGGATCACTGCTGCAGTATAAATCATTATTTATGGAAAGAATACAAAACCAGTACTATAGCTGCCCCATGAGGAGAAGGAGGTATATATAGCATGGTCTGGACTGCAGTGTATGACTGTGTCCTATTCCTAAACTGGACATCTAACTCATAATGCTTGGATGAAGTGTGAGCAGAAATCCAAGTGGCTGCCTCACACTTACTGTACAGTGTTTTTTGCTACTCTTGTGGAACTGGTTCTGATTGTAATTAATAGGGGCCATTTGATTATAGTCTTAGGAAAATACATAAATACACAGTTAGATATCCTTAGAAATAGGATCTTTTTGGAAACTGACCTGACTGTTTTTCTCAGGCTATAGGAGACAAATAACTGGTAAATTTGTCTGATATTCTTCATCCAAGCAATGTAATACCTGAACTGTCTATGAACATTTGGTATATGTAAAATTCTTATTCCCTTTATTCTTGAGGTTTGGTGAAAGATAAGACATTGGATATCCATTATAAATTCTAGCTCAAAAAGCAGTTAGTTTCTAGTTTCAGCTTATCTTTGAGAAACGCCAAATATGTTTTTTGCATATGACAGCCTTCAACTCAAATGTCCTTTTTACTCAGGTGATAGTCCCCTGGAATAAGGCTTTTTAGGAAAGACTTTTGAGAGCATCAAAACGGTTTGGCTCAAAATAGTTTGGAGGTAGTTTTTTTCATTCACAAGGTTAAGATTTCATGGAGAAAATATAGGCCTTCTATGTTCTCTAAAATGCAAAGCCCATACAAAGAACTGCTTGACAAAGAAGTGCAAGGATGCAGGAGGATCCATTGAAGGACATATGCCATGGCTGCTGTATGCATCTTAATGGAAGCATGGGAAAGGCTTCTTAAAAGATGCTATGACAAATATTGTAGGTTCTTCTGTTTCTTTGCTTCCCTAGGGAAATCTCATCTGAAGACTATCACATGGAAATGTTCTCCACTTAGCCAAATAACATTTTCTTGAGCTGGGTTTTCTGTCCTCCTGTAGGATCCTTGTCTCTTCCTCACACCACTGATCCTTAAAGGTATCAGTTTATTATGATCCAGGCTGCTAATCTCAGGTAATTTAGGTTGGGTACACCACAGCTCCTCCACCTTGGGAATTGACCATGCATTACTACAGAAGCTGAAGAAGACCCTTGTTCACCATTTAACTCTGAAAATCACATCTGTCTTGTCTAAAGAAGGGCTACAAAGGACTTTGTTTTTGTGTATCCTGATATGCTTTACCAACCCAGGGAAAAAAGGTAGGGTTGGGGTGGCATGCACCATGCCCTGCTCCAGATGGGACATCAATGGAACTCACAGCCTGTGCTGTCCTTCATGAGAATCTGTAAGAGATTTTCTGCAGCTGATATTTTTCCTGTCTTGTAGAAGACTATCCTTGAGAGATTGCCAGAGATGTGAAAGCTGGGATGTTGTTTCGACATGTGGTTCCCGATCATACCTCACAACCATTCAGTGCAAGAAACCTGGATAAAGCCAGAAATAATGGGGGGAACAAAGGCCCAAAGATAGGCATAGATTTTAAATATTGCCCCTATATATTTAAAAAGTTGTTAAAATAAAAGATTTTGCATTATTATGTATTTTCTAGTGGATATGAAGCATGAAACACAAATGCCTGCCATTATTTACTGTAGTATTACTTTGTGACTTCAGTCCTTAATGATTTGCCAGAAAACTGCAGATTTTATGAGGAACAGACCAAAAACATGAGACAAAAATCTGGATATTCTGTGAAAATCTGGACAGTTGAGAGGTATGTTGCTGATAGTAATGGTATTTAATTTGTCTGCTGTCACTTTTTTAACATGCCTACCGATGCAAATAGAGTTGGACAGCCAGTTCCATTACCAACACACATCAGCTTGTAGAGTTGCCATATATACCAAGTCACAATGGTGTTGGTGTTCCTGATTTTAGGCTGTTTGATACATATTTTGTGATGGCCAGATTCAATGCCATCATTTTCTCCACACTGATGCAATCGGACAACATGGCTTTGTTCCAGTTTTCTTGTACATTCTGTTCTGCTAAATGCATCCTTCAAGCAAGATCTGTGGCATCCATGGTGAGTGTGTGCATTCCCTTCATGACTGCTATGGGTCTGCCCAGGATGAGGTGTTATATGAATGGAATCACCTGGCACAGGTGATGACTGTGCTGCTGTCAAAGATTCCAGAGGTACTATTGTGTTTTATCATATGCATTCTGACCAATGTAAATCTCGGATTTGAGGAAAACATGTGCCCTTGGGATTGTAAAGCTGTCCCTTGCTTCACTCAAACTGAGCTCTCAGGAATATCTTTGACCTGTCTCAGGCCAGGATCAACTTTAGAATGTATGTGAAGAATCCTTAGTTGGATTAGGTACTGCACAGTGAGTATTAATGACTTTAGGATCCCTTTTGTCGATGAGTACAGGATCCTGCAGTTGTTTGGATATAGGCAAATGTTTATCCCCTTATATTCTGAAGAATATAAACACTGGATAAAGGCATTTCATAATCTCCCAGGGGGCTACTGAAAAGACAAATGGCAGTGGAATAAATTAGAACTGGTTTTGGTCTATCCTGAACTATAACTACTTCCTGTGCTCTTTGTGTTGTTGGGTAAGTTGAAAATGTGCCATTCACACGAAGAGTGACAGAGGAAACCCCAATATTAGAAGAGGCAAAAGAAACTGAAAGTCAGTATTCTGAAATGAGTTAATCTTCAACAGATTTAAAATAGGTATCCATGGACCATCTTTCTTTGGGTATAACAGCCTGGAATAGAAACATCTTATATGTCTTTGTGTAGGATGCTAGTGCACCACAGAGAGCAGCAGATTTATTTATTTATTTATTTATTTATATCAGTTTGATTACCAGGGATGTCAACTGGGCCACAAGGTACCCATTTTCAGTGGAGGCCCGGGGAGAAAAGCTCCAAAGGCAGTACAATCAAGGTTACAAATGAAAGATAAAAATATAATAGAGGTACAATAGAAGTGTCTCGTATTAATTATACATAGTAAGAACAGTGCAACAAACTAAAATAATGTTTTAAAGTTCTAAAAATGTTCTAAAAACAATCTAAAAGATTCTAAAGAAAAAATGTTCTAAAAATGATTAGAATTTTTTTTTTTTTTTTGTGCAATGTTTTTCTCTGTACAGTCAACTGAGAGGTAGCTTAGACATTTTGGGAGTTAGAAATGAAATCAGAGAGCAGATATGAGAGAGGGTAATTTATGTAGGGTGAAAGCAAGAACATTTCCATTTGGATGATAGGTATGAGTGGAGTTGGGTCTTGAAAAATTCCGTGTTAGGTATAGTCCTAAGTGAAGGAGGCAGAGAGTTCCTTTTTTGCCAAGAGAGTAGGATAGTAGTAGCTGGCCAGCAGAATGTTTTGGTCTGTGAATGGAGATTAGGTTTTGGTGTTCTGATCTCAATGATCGGCTAGGGATGTAAGGGGGAAGGATGTTGGATAAAGCAGGGCATTTTTCAGGGTAGAATATAAATTTATGAGTGGTTGTTAGTTGGAGATAGTTGAGGTGGTTAGGGAGTTCTAACCAGTTTAGAGATTGAAGGGTAAGGCAATGGTGGGTTGAGGTTTTGGATTTAGTTGCAAATTTAGAGATTTTATTATAGCAAGCTTCAAGTTTAGAGGTGAGCGATGCAGATAGATTAGTTAGTAGATGGGTTTGGCCTTGAAAAACTGGAAACACAGTCATGAACTGAGAGAAGTCTTATGAATTCTAACTTAAATTCCTCTGAAACAGTCCCACTTCCTCAAAGGCTGGTGGTCAGGCTGCATCACTTATTCCTGAAATCTTCCAAAAAAGGTTGGAAGAGAAAGAAGGATGCAAAGGTGAGGCAGGCAGGGGACTGACACCATACCAAGTACTAGGTTGTGTATTCTTTACAGAAGGTGACTTGCCTCCCCTTCACCTGTCTTCCTGCATACTACTACCCCTACTACCTCTCCAAGTCTGTTTTTTCTCAATATAATCCAATTTTGAATTTATCTGCACTGGTTTGTTTTCTGTAAAAATATTACTGTTGTATACTGTCTGCCGTTTCACCTGATGGGTTAGCAAAAATAATTGTTTCACAGATTCTGTATTGCTGACCTATTTCTTCAGTTTATTGAAAATGGTGAGGGAGGGAGTGCTTCCAAAAGTTGCCATTTTTCTTCAATGGCATTAACTGAAGTCTTCAACAGTCATGCCTTCTGATCAGAAGGGGGTGAGTATGTATATTTCCTCTAAGGAACAGCCATGTCTTCTGATCAGAAGGGGGTGAATATGTATATTTCCTCTAAGGAACAGCCATGCCTTCTGATCAGAAGGGGGTGAATATGTATATTTCCTCTAAGGAACAGCCATGCCTTCTGATCAGAAGGGGGTGAATATGTATATTTCCTCTAAGGAACAGCCATGTCTAATGATCAGAAGGGGGTGAATATATATATTTCCTCTAAGAAGTAGCCATGCCTTCTGATCATGGTTCCAGTTGCTGCTGCCCTGCTATTGCTATCCAGTGTATAATAACCACATTTAATAGCATGTTTGCTCAGTTTCACTTTGAATGTAGTTTGGACTAATCTCCTTAGCTTTTCCTTTAAAATCTCATAAATTTCTGAGACCATGTACTCAGTTTGCTTGAGATTTTCACCCTGATACCTGATTGTGTGCATCGGACAATTATTAGTCCAAAACTTTAAAATGGATAAAGTGCATACTTTCTTCCCAAAGTGGTCTAAACCTCTGCTCACCTTATCATTAAGGAGTACGTTAAGTCCTGTCATAAGCTTACATCACTAGTAGATTCCAAAGACATGATAGTTGGGTCAGAAATTACATTTTTATATATGTATGTATGTATAAACTTTTTGGAACCTAGAAAACCGGTTATGAAGACTAGTAGCTGGAACTCACATTCCATGGGCATTGATAGAAAAGCATCCTTGTAAGCTTGAAAATTGGACTGACCATCAAGTACTTTGATATAGCTATGCTGAAAAAGGCCAAATAGAATTAATTTGATTTGAAACCCCTTGGAGTCCCCTTTGAAGTGTTCATGCATGAAGTTCAAAGTTTTTATAAATGAAACATCCTCTGGAGCATCTAGGCAAAATGAGTTCAGCATCATACAGATTGTAAACAGTGTGTGAGAAATTGGAAAGAATAAGGTAAGTACTCTCTTTCTAATCATGAATCCAGTAATTCAGAAAGTGGACAATCTTTTCTTCTTTTGATGAAGGCAATGGGTCCCAAGACAGAATATTGTGATGATGTGGCATTTATTAAGTTCTGGCCTGCTAGGCTGTGACACACTTCTCTAGGAACCTCTTGTACTCAGAGTTCACTTGTGGCAGTAGGTATGAAGCTCAACTCTTTTCCATTGTCTACAAGAATAAGAGGTATATTCAAAGGCAAATATGTTTGAAATCAGACAACCAAAATTTAGGAGTGGTGAATGTTTGTTGCAGGTGCCTGGCAACTGGTATTTGGCTTAGACAATGTAAAATCCTTCCCTGAAGTTTGCACAGCAGCAGAAAGTATGATCCATCAGCCTCCGAGGTGTCAGGAGGAAATTCAATGAAATGAAGGCATGGGACTATTGAATCTTAAGGGAATACATGGCTTAGTCCAAGGTCTAAGCATTAACAGATGTAATGTAATTACTTAGTCCAAGGTCTAAGTGTTAACTGTTGCAATGTAGTTACTAAGTCCTCCTTCTCCATGGCAGTAGTCTCCATAACTGCTCCTTTTTGGAATGACTCCATCCTTTTAAGCATCTTATTGTGTAGACATCTGGAAAAGGGCTCTCCTTGAGTCCAGCATGCATTTATACATTTGTTAATCTTCTTTTATTCTAGGCATTCCTTTATGTTTTAGTTCTGTGTGTTTCTTTGTTTTTATTTTAAAGGTTGCACAGTGGTCAAAAACAATACCCACTGCTGCTCTTCTAAGTATAAAAGGTGCTCTGAATGAAAATACATTGGGAGAATTTTCCTTCTGCCTGCATACTGCACCCCACCCCGGGACATCATGGAACTTCGAAATTGTAGAGTTTCTATTACAACATTTACATTTGTGACAGACAGAATTGCTAACAATTGGTCTGCACAATGTAATGCAACAATACATGCAAAAGAGAATCTCCATACCAGGCATTTATTGTCATTCTCTTGAAGTTGTCTGGAAAGAAAATTCAACCTGATACCTGATAATCTTATATCTACAGGTGACCAGCATGAAATGTCCCTAGTGTGTGTTGCCATGATGACATATTGGTGAGGCATGTGTCTCAGAGGATCTCCATTCATGAGAAAAAAAAGTCCATCCCTAATACTATTTAAGTGTAACTTTCACCAATGGATGGGCAATTAGAAATTCACCCCAGGTCTAGCCCTCATGTCTCTGATAGACAGAGAGCAACAGTAGTTCCCAAACTAACTTAGCCCCCCCCACATAATCTCTAGAAACGTCCTAACATACCCCCTTCTAATAAATGCCCATGGTACATAGGGACACAACTGGGTTGGATTTCATGGCTAGGCTTATAAAGGTTCTGGCAGTCATTAGCAGAGAATATAACTATGAATTATAAACTTATAAGCACAAGATGTCAAGAAACACATGACTAGTGTGAAAACAAATACTGACACTTTATTTTTTTACACTTCTTAGTTTTATGTATTAGCATTTTCAGTTCTACTGATTGGAATTTCTCTGTTCAGCATTTCAGAGTAGAAAATATAATTAAAATAGTTTGACATGTTCCTTCTTTGAAATTGTGTGCAAGATATAGAGAATGAGTAGGCCTTACTGGAGACATCCTGTAAAGCTCTGCTAGTTATACTGGAAGGGGGACTGTCCAGCTTTGGCTAATTCCTATGGGTAAGGATTTATACTACAGCAGAGATCCCCATGATTAACATATGGTTTATCTAAAATTGGTCTGTTTCTCTTTTCAGTGGCTATATTCCTATTTGTCTGTTGTTATCTGAAAACATGAGCTCATAAGACACATATTGTTTATTAGAGATATCGGATACCATTCTGTTTTCATTTTTCTCTTTTTGTATATTGGTATACTCATAACTAAGGCATCATTAAGCATAAGTTACTGTTTATTATACAATGACTGGCCATTAATATTCAAAAACGAGCATGGTGATTGGCCAGCCCAACCAACATGCCCATTGTAAATCCGAGAATATACTAACGGAAAAAGGTCCAGTCGCCCAGACTTTTTTCCCATTAGTATATCTCATATTTTTTTTTTTAGTTTTCTTTCTTTTTTTGAACAAAAAAAGAAAACAGAAGACCTGAAACAAATGAGAGAGATTTTGCAGACAAAAAGAAGAGGATAATCAGGTACGTTCTACAAAACTAAAGAAATGTCCCTGCTTATCCTTTTATTTTGTCTGTCCTGGCTCTCCTGAATGTAAAAAGTCTCCTGATTTCTTTTTTTATTTTCAATTAAAAAAAAAAAAAAAGCAACAGTGATCTTCCTTTCTCCATGGCTACCTCTGCAGTGCCAGCACTGATGTACTGCGTAAATGTGGGAACACATGTCCCATACGCATGCGAAGTACATGAGAAAAAGCCCCAGGATACCAGAAAAACATGGAAGGGCAGCACAGAGCCATTATACAAAGGTATTATTTAAGAAAAGTAAGGTTTTTTTTCTTAAATAATGTCATTGTATAATAACAATAACTGACTCCATGGTTGTGGTATATTGGAATTTACCCATGGCAGGCTTTATTTAATCACTCGGGCTTCACCCTTGTGATTAAACCACACAAACTATGGGGAAAAAATTCAATATACCACACTGATGTTGTGGTTATTGCTTAATTAATTTCCTTAATTCCTTCAACTTTCCTAAATTTTTTTTTGTTTGTTTGAACTTATCACACTGACATCAGAATATTGCTTGTGCTATTTTTTTTTTATTTTCTTGCGTCTTTGGTAGTTATATTTCCTTACATTTTAAAGATCAGTCTATGCAAGGTTTCACTTTTTCAATACCTTCACATATTTATCTTAAAGAATGCAGTTAAAGAAGTGCATTAACAGTACTTTTGTAATGGAGCTTTAGTGGGTTTCAACCGTACCAATATTTCATGTTACTGTACAAAAACTACAGCCAGAAGATCAAAAATTGGATATTTGCTTGACAGTAACGTTTTATGAGCTGACAAGCCTCTGTTCCCTATGCGAGGGCACCCACACTCTCACAGTATCTGTTGTTTATAACAGTTACTTCCAATGTCATATTATTTGTGGATAATGTAAATATTTGGTAGTTTACTCAAAACATAATTTATTGCACCTTTCTATTCCTCTGGGAAAATATCTTTATTTTCACTGGGCAGTGCTCAGATTTGTCTGATTGTTTTTATGGTAGAAGAAAATGCTTCCAGATTCAATGCATTTGAAACAGCCAGGGCATACACAAATAAAAGTATTTAATTAAAGAAGTCTTAACACAAAACATTTTCAGTATAAAAATAAATATATTTGTGTCTGGCATTAAAAAATGGCATAGTTATGAGTGATATGAAAAACACACACATGCACACACACATAAATACCAGGTGTACCAGAATAAAACAACCAAACTGTCCAGAGTTCAACAAGCAGTATTTAGTAAAAGAGGCTTTGACATTTCAGAATGACTGTTCATTGTGAAAGTATAGAACTTTCCCAAGAAACTTGTATGAGTGCAAAACTGGATGCAAAGTATAATGAGATATCAAATTAATTTTTTCCTGCTGAAACACTATAGAGTGATCATGTTCTGCTGGAAAATACATTTATTTTGCAGTCACACAGTTTTTCTTACTTTCAAAAATGACATGCAGATGGAATATTTTCTTTATCTCATATTTCCCACCCCATTTGAGTACTAGACACCTGTTTATTATTATGATTTTTTTTTGCATAGGTTATTTTTGACAGCCTCGTATCATACAGCCCATTTTTAACTTGTTTGGATGTCTAAACAATTTGTAACTACTGGGGGTAGAGACAAATCCCTGAGCACCTCTGCTCACCTTATCGTTAAGGAGTAAATTAAGTCCTGTCATAAGCTTACATCACTAGTAGATTCCAAAGACATGATAGCTGGGTCAGAAATTACATTCCCCAATAGGGAAAATACATTCTTCTATCACTGCTTAAAATGTATCTTATTGCTGCAGTGTTAAGACTTTTTGTCCATGGAAACAGTATTATTCTTACATATTTATCTGCATCTGTCTCAGTATGCAATACTCTATATAAATTGCTTCTTCAGTCCAAGCAGTTTCTTTCTAGACTGAATTCAAATTATGTATGCACAGCTCTAAATAACCTTTCAAGCAACCGGAATCTAATGTCATACATCCTAAGAGTTTTTTTCTTTTTTTTTTTATACAAGCATGTCCTTTAATGTATCAATAAAGTTTGTTTATATATAGGATTATAGGATCATAGGAGATTACTAGGCCATCGACCCAGAGGGCTTTTCAAGCCTAGCCATATCATGCCAATGCAATACCATAGAAATGCTGGTCAATACCCAAGACTGCATTTAATAATGACTGCCCATGTCCAGGAGGGTTGTGGGAACTATCCCTGGTAAGAATGTACGGTGCCCCATCCACTTGTCCAGGTTTCTCTTGAACAGTGGCATAGAGGTGCTCTGTTTCACATGAATTGGTAGCCTGTTCCAAAGATGTAGCAGTCACTGGGAGACAAATCTGTCCTTCCAGCATGTCATATTTAAGTTGCAGGCCATATTTAGGTCTCTGGAATGGGTAGTCCTAGTCCCATTTGATGTACAGATATGCAGCAAGTTCATTAGGTTTGGGACTTAGATTGCTCTGTAAACCAGGCATAAGTCTCTCCTATGAAGTCTATATGATGCACAATATAATGACAGGGACTTTAATCAGTCTGTGTAAGTCATGTGCTGGAGTCCCTTGATCATCTCTGTTAGAAACCTCTGAGGTCTCTTGAGTTGCTGCAGGTGCTTTGTATGGTACATGCCAAATGTGGCATTATACTCAATTATGGGCCAGATTTGTGCCGCATATAGAGAGGTTATCTTCCTTACTACAGTAGATACATGGTGGTCAAAGTTAAGGTCGCAATCAACTTGTGATCCCAGATCCCTTACCACTTCATGGGTACTTAAGGTATTGTTGTTGATTTGATAGTGTGAAGGGACATTGTTTGTGGTGGAGGGAATAATGATGCATTTCTTTGCATTTAGTTGAGACCATGACTAAGGGCCTATATTAGATGATTGAACTTTCAAAAGTTTGACTGTCATATGGTCGACACCATATGATCGAATTTTTGAAAGTTTGAACGTTTTAATGGAGATCTCCGTACAGTGCGGACTGGGAAGATTTCCCTTTTCTGCACTGTAGTGCGATCTCAGAGTTGGCATATTTGAAGAGCAGGGGTGTGGGGGCACACCCCCCCCTATGTGGGGGGTGCAGAGGGCTTCCCCCTCTTCTTAAAATGTTCAGGTAGGTTATTTGTGTAGTTTACTTTTTTATTAGATTTTTGAACTTTTAAAAGTTTGTTCATATGATGTCGACCATATGACACTTGAACTTTTAAAAGTTCAATTATCTAATATAGACCCCATGAATAAGACACTAGTCTTTAGTCTGTTAAAGACCCTCCAAGAGTATACTGATATCATTTGGGGATTCAATAATTGCACCCAGTTTGCAGTCATCTGCAAACTTGGTCAGCCACAACCACTTAGTTTTAAACCAAACTTCTGAGAAGTCTATACCAAACAGTAGGAGGCCAAGCACTGACCCATGTGGCACCCCACTGGTGACAGGTCTGCTGGATGATGTGGAGTCACCCACTTTTATAGTGTGCGTCCAATTTCTGAGCCAGTTGTCAGCCCCTCTTACAACAAAGGGGTTTACATTCAGTTTGCTAAGTTTATCAGTAATGCCTGAGTTTGGGATTGTGTCAAAGCCTTTGCCAAGTTGAGGTATGCTGTGTGCACAGATTTTCCTTCGTCAATGGCCCTGGTCACATATTTGAAGAAATTCATCAGATTTAACAGGCAGGATCTGCCTTTGACGAAGCCGAGATGGGTAGCATTCAGGGTTTGGAGGTCACCTATGTCTTTATGAGGTCCATGCTGATATGTTCCATGGCTTTACAGATGAAGCTGATCAGGATTTTGGGTCTGTAATTCCCCGAGTCTGTTGCTAAGCAATCGTTGTGGAGGGGAATAACTGTTGCTGTTCTCCATTTTGCTTGAACAAAGCCTGTGGTTTGGCTATAATTGAAAAGAGCACTTAATGGTGATGTAGTTTATGTTTTAGCCTGTTTGGAAGATAACCTGGAATGTCGTCTGGTCCAATAGAGGCTATGTTTTTGGCCTTGGACAAGGCTTTGATGACCTGCTCTTCAGATATGTAGGGTGGGGGGGATTTGGGGAAAGGTTTGTGATAAAGTTTGGATGGGATAAGGGAGTGAAATCTTCACTAAAACCTATCCACTAGCAATTTTGCTATCTCTGTACTGTCAGTGTGTGTGATACCATTGATCACTAGTTCTGCACATGGTTGGGTCCTACCTATTAGGCCTTACGGTTATCCTTGACTGTGATTCCAAAGTTTTTCTCAAAGAAGTCCTTAGAGGATTTAAGAAGCTGTCTTATTTGGCTGTTGAGACTGAGGAGGGTGCTTTTCCATTGTTGGGGCCTTGCCTTTGTTTTCTTGGACAGCAACTTCTTGCATTTATTGTAAAGTTTGTGGATGTCCACCATGGTGGCTTGTTTTTACTTGGGGCTCTGGCCTTGATTCTTTCTGGTACAGCCAAGTCTATACACTTATGCAAGTAATTGCACAGGGCTTTAGTGTAAGCTTTGGTGTATTTACTACATCCAACTGGGGGTGGGGCTTGGAATGTATTTAGACCTTCACCTAGGAGGTTATAGTTTGCCTAGTTTAATTTTGCCCTTTGTGTGTTCTGGTATTACTGCCAGCTCGAAGATGACTGATTTGTGGTCAGGTTTTAATAATGAGGGTCCTACAACTGCAGCAGTGAACCTGTTTGACATGTTGGTGAGGACCAGATCTAGTATGTTTGTTCCCTCTTGTCGGGATATGAACAATTTATTCCAGGGCACCTGAGTTAACAAAGTCAAGGAACTTATGCACAAGCGAGTTAGGGCTAGTGTAGGTTTCCCATTTGATGGAGGGATAATTGCAATCCCCCATAACCAGAGTGTTCAATAATATTCGGATTGTCTCCAGTTTGGTCAAGTAGGCTTCACATGCATCATGACCTGGCTATGACTTGAATGGGAGTCTTACCCACTGTGACCTGAACTTGGAGTAACTCCATGGAGTTGTCCAGTCTAGCTAGATGGGAGGTGAATTTATCTCTAATATAGATAGAAAAACTGGTTCCTTTGGTTCTCACATCTTCGTTTTGAGGTCTGAAGGTGTGAAAGGCATTGTAGTCTTGCAAGGCTGGGGTACTCTGAGGCCTTGAACCAGGTTTCTGTTACTGCCCAGACATCTACATCTTCCAGTGATAGATATGCTTCCAGGGTATGCTGTTTTTGGTTTAAGTTCCTACTGTTTAGTAGCATGACCCTTATTTTGTTATGATTGGCAAATTTCACATCTGTAAGTTTATTTTCGAGACCTTGCCTAAAAAAGGCACTATAGGAGAGGCAAGTCACTTTGCCAGCAGCCAAAATCCTAGAGGTGCCAGGTGCAAACCAATTCTGGCAAAGCAGCGACCATAGTTTCCCAGTCTGATAGGAGCTGGACCTCCTTTGAATGACACCAAAAACTGCGCTAATTATTGAAATCAATCATTTTTTGTTTATATTGTGGCATCATTCCAGGTGAGGGTAGTATGTTGCTCAAGGCTAGGGACATACCTGCTTGGGACACATACTCAAGAGCTCAATCATGTCTCTCTTCATATAGTCTAGTGAGGTACATCTCAGGTCTTTCACTCCAACATGGACTATGACAGAGTCATAATGGTACTTGTTGCTGAGAGACCTGAGTGCATGCTTGATATGATGAATCCTGGCACCAGACAGGCAGCTGACTGTAACTTTCTCCTTGTCCAACCTGGTGAGTAGGATATTTGTGTGTCTCACTATTGTGTCTCCAATGACAAGAAAATGTGTTTTTTGACTGTTACACCTTGCAGGCTTGGTAGGTGAGACACTGGTGTTACTATGTGTCATGGGTGCTGTGGGAAGTTTTAGTTGTAGCAGTCTTGTGCTTATGCTTCAGCAACTTTTTTGAGAGAACCTTCACATATGTTTATTTTTGTGTTTAATGTCTACTATGTGTAAGAGTAGTGGTACTTTGTGCATGAGTAATGCTGAGTGGGTTTTCAACCTTTTCAGTGATACTGTTTTGAGTGTGAGAGAGCATGGATTCAAGATTCTTGGTGTAGGTACATCTCTCACAGTCTGTACTAGACTGCCTCAAGAGACCCAAGTCAACAAGGCTGGCAGGAGAAACAAGGGTAGCCCAACTGTCCACAATGTCAGGTTGAAGACTGTTATCACAAAGGGGGCATTTCAGGATCAATCATGGAGGAGCTCAGTGGATGGATATTTCTGCCAGGAGGTTTTTGTAGGCGGTTTAATAGGTTACAGCTCACTAGTAGTATGTCTTTGACCAGGAAAGTACTGAGGATGAGGGCTACACTAATGTGCTAAAGCTGTATCTAAGGGAAAACTTGTTGAATTTATCTGTCTGGGTATGGCGCACAATTGAGAGGCAGTGCATGGTGCTGTGCAATGCATAAGCAAGCAGAAACCTGCTCAAATGCAGAGCTTAAATATCATAAGCTAAAAACTAAAAAAAAAAAACTTTAAAAAGGTTAAAAAGAAAGAATGAGGATGCTTACTCCAAGCCCTACACCAACCACCCTTCACCAGATAGGTTCCAATCTGCACACCCCTCTCAATAGAGTACAGAAAGGCTCCTTCCAATCAGAGATGACCTGGAAAACATGCTCAGAACAAACAGGCACTACAAAGAGACCCAGATTCAGCAAACCTGTATCTGGACTAAGCTACAGCTACTAGCTACCCTAATTTTCAGTGGGAAACACTAGAGAAACTTTAACACAGCAGAAAAATAACAGTGAGACACTAAAACATGTTTAAGACAGCAGAAAACCAGCAATGAGACTCTAAAGAATGTTTTAAACAGCTAACAAATCAGTTATTTTAATACTGGTTGGTGGGAAAACCAGAACAATCAGAAAAGATTGCTTTGCAACAGTAAAAAGTACCAGCAAATATTTAACAGACGGTGAAAATAGCAAAAATAGCTTTGCAAACAGTGAAAACAGCAATAAAATATGATTTAACAGGCACAGTAAGGTAGACACTTGCTGTACAACCGTGTAGTTTAGTACACAGTATATAAATACAGTATTAAAGTAGTGGCAGGCAATAAAAAGAGCAGTAAAGAGTACAAATAACAAAAAAAAAAAAAAAACAGGCAACATATGTTTTTTGGGAAGCTCTGAAGCTTCCAGTCCTCTAGTGTCTCAACCCAGAGTTGTGGCTGGTAGCCCACCTCATTTCATCTTTGTACTTTTGTCTCCTATATATCTAAGCTAACTGATGTTTTATTACAACATTAAGAATATCACTTACAATTTAACTAATATTTTAAATAAGTCCAGGAAATGACCTTATGTAATAACTGCCCCATTGGTCACTCAAACCCCTAAAGTGATACATAATGGTCAGGAAAAAAATGCAGAACAGCAGCAGAAACTATATATAGCACTAGATATTTGTGCGATGCAGAACAAACAATTTCTTAATGCCACTATGTTATCATTCAGTAAGCTTGACACTACAGATCTTCAAATTACTCTGTAAAAATCCAAATTAATTTTATATCAGTAACGAAAACAAGTTGATAGAGCCATTTCACATTGAAAATGGATGAGACTAGATTCCCACATATCAAATATATTACTGAAACACTGCAGGGGCACAGAAGCAGTGATCAGGTCTCTGCAGAACTCTTTGCTCTTGCAATAGTCTAAAACTAGTAGTGACAAGGACTAGTTTCTCCTCAGTCAAGACTAATACAAAACATAACAAAAATCCATGCCAGCACATAACAAAAACCAGCATCAAAATGAAAAAAAAATCACAGTGCACATCTTCTAAGCATGGCAGTACCTTCCAGATGGACACTACATGGAAATAATACTCCTTTGAGGTGTGTGGGGGGGGGTCTGCCTGTATTGTCAGACCTCACATCTCTCCTGGATGAAGTGGGGTTTCCTTGCAATACCCATTTAGTGGGCAATAGTTCTTCCTTACTACAATACTCCCAGTTAGATATAAAGGTCATAATAAAGTTTCAGAATGTGACAGGATTATAGTCAACGATACTAAATGTTATTTGAATCATGCACAGCTATTGTCTACTGATGCTATACTTCATTCCTGCCACATACAGTATATATAACAGTAATATTATCTATGGCACCCCAGACATTTAGTTCACAGGTTTTAATACATGATCATCATCATCATAATCATCATCAACACCATCATCATGATCTAATAACCTGCACCTGTAAGCCATCTGCAGTAACTCAATCATACAAATAGATGAGAATATCTAACTCTCTATATTCCCCCAGTCACTCTACCAGATAAAATAGGTAGGTGCTCCATACCAAACAATATAAAACAAGATAGCACATAAAAGACATTGACATTAGAAACAATAATTACACTCCAAGAGATAATAGTATAAGTCATGGTAAACTAATGAAATAGCAGGATGTGATGGTTTCACAGCTGAACTTTATAAATGAGAGGGGAGACAACAACTAATGAACCAGTGTATTCAGTTCTATACTCCAAATAATCTCCCTTCTAACCACACCAAGCTAGGTAGTTATAATAGCAATCCCCAAATTCCCAGGAGATCTAAAGATCTGGTGCTTTCAACCAGTCTCTCATATCACCTTTGATATCAGTATCCTTTCTAAAATCTTGGCTAGAAGAGTGGAGCATACCATTCCTGTACTAAATTACACTAAGACAAAATGTATTTTTCTAAAGACAGGCAAACTTCTAATAATTGGTGTCAACTTCCACCTTACATGAGTTGGCATAATCATGCTTCCAGTACCAGTGGAATGGTGTTGTTTGGCATAAAAAAGTTTTTTAATAGAGTATCATGGTAATTCCTGTTAAAATTAAAACAGAATTCAGGGAAACTTTTCAAAATGGGTTACACTGGTTTACAGGGTCCTACTTTTAGAGTGCTAGGGATCTGGGGAGTGTCAGAGTAAGGAGACAACCAGTCACATACCCTCTTCCCCCCACTCTTTTATTCTCTAGTGATATGGAAGTTGAAGTACTTAGACAGGGACATGCATAGCTGTATTATGTCAATAATGCTTGCTGATGACTGTGTACTCATCAATGAATAATCTGACAAAGTGAAAAAAAAAACAGTACTACAGATGTTTTGACAGTTTAACTGTTTCTTGTCTAAAATGGAATGAGAAAAAGTATTTAGCTGCAATTATCAACAGGAGCAAGGAGAAGTTGTTTTGATGTTTTGAGACCATACAAATCCCCTCCGCACATACTTACATAACTGATCATGCAAGTAGGTACTACATGGAGAGCTGCAAATGGAATAAACCATCAGGTATTACATAATATAATTAAAGATAAATACACAAACACCATATCAACATCTTCACTAAGAACAGGCAAAGTGAGAGTTATTAAAGTTATGATTTCCCTTTACATTCTATATATCTTTGCAAACCGACCTGCACTGGCCTTTCACCATACTATAACCGATATCCAGGACTCGATTTTAGACACAGCTCAAGGGGAACAAGGAAAGGTTATGCCTAGGGTGTTAAAGCTGCAAGTATTACTAGAGGAATAATTAGTACCAGATATTCCCTCTTATGCCCCTTGTATGCTAGCATTCCATTTAATATAAGACTTTATATGGTTGGTGAAAGTGATGCAGTATTAACCATTGTCGCCTCACAGCAAGAAATTCTCCAGTTTGATTCTCAGGTGGGGTGCCTTCTGTGCAGACTCTGCATGTCCTCCCTGCATTCACATGGGTTTCCTCCCACATTCTAAAGACATGCATATGGAGCCTTTCATCCCGGGCCTCCACTAAAAATGGGCTCTGCCCCAGTCAGATTTTCCCAGTAAACAAATGTCAAACAAATAATTAATTAAATACCTCACTGAGCAATATTGCAGATCTACCAAGAGAATGGTTGGTTAATTTGTTTAAGGAATTAACTGCTTTAGAAGATATGAAATGGCACCTTGGTCCTAATACTAATATTTGGCCTCATCCCTACCTGTCTTTACTCATACTGTGGAGCACTCAAGATAAACAAATGGAGCTACTATTAAAGAATTAGATCAACAGCTCTCTGAGCACTATCAGAAAAATCCAGACATATATTGCAGGGAAAGACAGTGTAGAATGCCCATACAAGTAAATACATATGCAACAGAGTGGCCCTATGGATGCAAGGATGATCCCTAAAGGTAGATGAGGCAAGCTACATATACTGGGATTTGTGGGGGAAAGGGTCAAGTTGTGGTCATTAAACTACAGCACAAGTGGAACACTAAAAAAGTGTCAAGCATTTGCGTGTAAATGGGAAACAAATATGGTATAGATGCCACAAGGTAAGAAGGATGCCCCAAATCTGGAACCACTAAATGAAGTTTGGTACCTCACATCTTCACAGATATATCAAAAAGGTAGTTAAACAGATAGTAACTGCAACATATATATACAAGAGGGTTTGGATTTGCTGCATGTATTGTGATATTGTTTCAAGGTTAAGTTACACTGGAATGCCAATAGGGATGTACATTCAATATTTATAGACATCCAGCTACTATATACAGGGAAGCTAAAGACAACAGACTATGTAAACACTGGTTTACAAAGTCTATAGAAAAGGTTGGAAATAGAGACAAATGTAGGTTCTGTAGTACAGAATTAGAAACAGTGCTACATCTTGTAGCTGGTTGCAATATATTAATGGCCTGAGGGTTTGAATATTGAAATGTATAAATATATGGTAAGTTTGTTGCATTGGAGATTTTGCAAACACTGCAACTTATACATGGCTTTGAAGCATTGGAAACATGAACCACAAATATTTACTGAAAATGAAGTTGTGATTAAATGGGATAATCCAATTTCAGCAGTTAAAGTAAAATCAAGAAAAGCAGATATAGTAGCCAAAGAAAAAAAAGGACAAAATAACAGTAATCATTGAAATATCTGCACCTAGATTTTATAGTGCCTTGCATACTGAAAGACACTAAATCATAAAATAAGAGGATATTCAAGCATACTTAAATCTTCATAAGAAGTGCAGAAGGAGGCAGTTCTGGGTATAATGTGAATTCTGAGAAGAGCAAAATAAGCAAACATCAATGACTGAAGCAATACTAATTTCATGAACTTTAATCATACTCTTTAATGGTATTAGAAACTCAAAACATTTGAAGAAATTAAAAAAAGGGAATTTTATATATTTGGGATAGGGACAGAGACACAGTACATTAGTGTAGACACAATAACATTCTGTATAGCTCTGATATGATACCAAGAATTTAACTGTCAGGGAATGGAAAACTCCCAGCAAAGCTAACATACCTGTCCTACACCCATATTAGAACAGGGAGGGTTGTGTTCTCTTTTTAAAAATTCAGGTCCATATTCAGGTTTTCAAATGAGTAGTTATTACTGCCAAGAGTCACTCCTTATCAACTACTTTAAGGCCCTTAACAAAGGATGTCCAATCTTACTGTATAATGTTACCATCAATACAAATAGTAGTTTGACCAAGAGCAAGGCTATTAGGAGTGGCCCATAGTGTCACCAAATAAATATGCAAGTACTCTCAGAACTTAAATATTTCTCACAAATATTAGCCTCAGTGATAGGTTTAAATATATTTAATAATAAATAATAAAAAAACAAGAAAATTTTCAGTAAACAATCAGTTACATCAGAGTTCAAAATCACATGAAATATTTAAAACAACATTTCAGGATAGTTTCAAATAAATAAAGAAAACATCTAAAATAAGCTCAACTATACTCCTGACTATATCTAAAAGAATTATACTGTTCCCTAGACTTGCTTACACAGCAAGGCAAGTGCGGTGAATGGATCTTCTAGCTGATGTTGTTGGATCCAAGTCAGAATACAGAATACCCTGCCTCTCTCAGAGTCTCCTCAGATTAATATTTTAAATATTACTGTTGGGTTAGCTTTCAGGATGACATCACTTCTTGTTATCTGACTTTAATTCTCAAACTAAACTCCCATTGCTAGAAACTGCCAGCATTTAGCATCTACCTGTGAAAAATACATAGCCCTCACATCTTTGCAGTTGCAGGAAGACATAAAACAATAAAACGCTTACAAGACAATGTAGAAGGCTCCCTATTTTTAGACTTCCTGTCTCCTTGCTGCATTGGAACCATCTTTTATGTCACAGACATAAAGTAAATTAATTTCAACTATTTTTTCTGAAGATTTGCAAGTTAACCTTCTATGTTCCAGTTTCCACTGTTAAAATATATTCATTTACACAGTTACAACAGTCTATGTACATTTCTGTTTTCTTCCACTTTAGTACACTGTGGACACATGTCCAAGCTGAGTACCCTACAAAATATCTCTTCAGCACACATGTCTGTACAGACCATCTCATATGACATATGAAACTGATACAAGCACTCAACTCTCCTTGTCAATAAGGAGAAATTAAATGTAGGCACTAAACAGCCTATAATTGAAAAGTACCTTGCAAAGGTAAGGGAAAACAGCTCTTAAACTTTACAAAAAAAGCACCTAAACAGGCATGCCCAAGGGTCAGCTTCCAGTGATTTCTCCTGTCCACCTGGTGAATCTGGGCATACTGGTGCAATGCGGCAACTGCCTCATGTACACGGACAATCCTCTCCTCCTACCACCCAACACTACAACCTGCGAGAGATGCACTTACATAGCCAAACTGGAAGCAAAGCTCTCTCCACGATTGTACTAGACAGTCAAGAGGAGAAGGTTAACACCTGCACTACACCTCAAGCAACTCATAGCCCTTCAAAACCCACACCATCAACACCCACATATAGCAACACTAAACCCACATATGTGGAGGCCCTTAACATTAACCTGCCCAACCAACAAGGACCTCTGAAGCTGAAATGCAAACAAACACCAGTCACAACCAAAGTGACACATAGCTTACAACACCAGTGTGCCACCCAACAACAGCCCCTAAGGCAAGACGATGTACCCAACACTTTAGTCATAGGTGACTCTATAGTCAGGCACACTGATGTCCTACTCACCAGGTTGAACAAGGAGAACATTACACTCAGCTGCCTATCAGGTGCCAGGATCCGCCACATAATGCATGCACTCAAATCACTCCACAACAAGTACAAATACGACTCTGTCATTGTCCATGCTGGAGTGAATGACTTGAGACGTGCCTCCCTGGACTACATGAAAAGAGACATAGAAGAGCTCTTGCATTATGTGGCCCAGGCAGGTATGACCCTAGCCCTGAGTAGCATCCTGCCTTCACCCAGAATGATACCACAGTATAAGGACAAAATGATTGACTTCAACAATTGGCTAAGCTTCTGGTGTCATTCAAAGGGCATCCAGTATCTGTCTGCCTGGGAAGACATGATCAACAAACCATGATGCTTTGCCAGAGATGGTCTGCACCTGTCACCCCTGGGAATCAGGTTACTGGCTAAAGCTCTTACCATCCCTATAGTGCCTTTTTTAGGCAAGGTTCAAAGGATAAAACCACCACCATAACTGATACAAGCATGCAAAATCTGAAGGTAATGCTACTTAATGCTAAAAGTCTAAACCTCAAAATGCACTCTCTTGAGGCACTCCTAGAAATGGAGAACATTGATATCTGTGCAGTAACTGAGACCTGGTTCAAGGCTCCAGAGAGCACCCCTGTAATACAAGGCTACAACTCTTGCCACACTTTTCAGCCACAAAACCAAGACCGAAACACTAAAGGTGGAGGAGTGTCCATATTCACCAAGGATATTCACACCTCCAGGCTAGTTGCCCAACACAATGCATCTGAAATTCTCTAGGTAAGACTGCAATCCAAATTGTAGCTTGCTACAGATCACCCACCATGCCCCAAGATTCCCACCACACCTTTCTAAACATACTGGAAAATATTAAGATACAACCAAACACCCTAATACTGGGTGATTTCAACTACCCTGCCATTAACTGGGAAAACTACTCAGGTACTAACTCCTTTTCCCAACGGTTCCTTGAATTCATAAATTCCAATGCCCTGGATCAACTAATCCATTGTTCCACCAGGGGCTCCAATATCCTAGACCTGGTCATTACCAGCATGGGAGATAGATGCTCCACACCAGTGGTCACCACCTCATTAGTCAGGTCTGAGCATAAGCAAATCACCCTTGACATCTACATCCCACCCCACCCCCCAGTAAGCAAACCTCCTTAAATAACTTCTCCAAAGCCAGCTTCATGCTACTGAAGTCAGAAGTGACAAACTTCACCACACCCATGCAGATGGGATCTGAAAGTTCGACTGCAGAATCCTACACTAAGGCACTGTACAAGCACATCCACTCATGCATGAATCGTGCCATCCCAAATAGAACCAAGATGCTCTTCTCCAAAAAAGGAAGCCAATCTGGTGGTCCCCTGCTATAAACAAACTATACAACAGAAGGAAGAAACTGTTGCAGAAAACAGGAAAAGCCCAGGATGCAAAAAACTTCCTCACCAGCCTCAGTAAGAAGCTGAGATCCCTCATAAAATCATCAAAAGCTAGTTACAAAAATAAAATTGCCAAAGATTCCAAAGACAACCACAAGGCATTCTATAGTTATGTCAAGAATCTAAATGGCAATGCTCAGATCTGCTCTGAGCTACAACAGAATGGCATTAAATATACTGATCCCAAGGATATTGCCAATATCCTGGCAGATAGATTTAGTGCCAACTTTACCCCCCTCTCACCCCCTAAAAGGCCCATCTCAATACCAAAAGATTGACAAATTCCGGTAATCACGGCCACACAGGCAGAAACCGTACTCTCCAAAGCTAAGAATGCAGCATCCATGGGACCAGATGACATCCCGGGCTGTGTACTACATGAACTACAAAATGAACTGGCATCTCACCTAAGTGTCATGTTTAATCATAGCCTCACCTCAGGCTTTGTGCCCATTGAGTGGCGCACAGCTACAGTTATCCTGCTCCACAAGGGGGGGGGGTCCAACTTGGATCCCGGGAACTACTGTCCCATCAGTCTGACAAGCCTGATCTGCAAGGGCATGGAACCCATTATCATGGAACTTATAAATAAAGACATTGGAAAGCTTCAAACACTGGACCCCACCCAGTTTGAGTTTGTGAAGGGCTGATCTTGTCTCCTGAATCTGATTGACTTCTTTGAATCAGTCTCCAGAGCTGTGGATGAGGATAAGGTGGTCCACACAGCCTATCTGGACCTCGCCAATGTCTTTGACACTATCCCCCACTCTGGAATCATAGATAAACTTACTAAGCTGGGCATAACTCCCTACATCACTCGATGGGTTGCCAACTGGCTTACTGACAGAACCCAGACTCTAAAAGTAGCCGACTCCAAATCCATCTCCAGACAAGTGAAAAGTGGAGTACTTCAGAGTTCAGTCCTGGGACCGCTCTTGTTTGGCATCTACTTCTCTGAAGTACAGGCCAACACTAAGGGACTCTGGCTAACAAAGTTCACAGATGACTGAAAACTGGGAGCCATTATTGAATCCACAAATTATGTGGATATTCTACAAAAGGGCCTTACAGAAACAGATGCCTGGTGCCAGAGCCATGGGCTTAAGCTTAATGCCAAGAAATGTATAGTTATCCCCTTTGGAAAAAAACATGTACCCATGAATTACCACATAGGTGGCAGTACACTAAACATCGAAAGTGTGATGAGAGACTTAGGGATACAGGTGGACAGTGGTCTCACTTTCAATAACCACATCACTACAACAGTCAGGAAATCTTTCTATGTGGCACACCTCATCACTAAGGGCATTTCATCCAGAAAAAAGGAGGCCATTCTCCCACTGTACTAATCCCTCATTAGACCCATTATAGAGTATAATGCCCCATGTTTTATGTACCTCATAAGACATTTGTAAAATCTGGAAAGGCCACAGAAATACCTCACTAAAAGAATTACAGGCCTAAAGCATATGCCATATGCTGACCGTCTAAAAAAACTCCAGCTATACTCTGTGGCATATCGTCTACTCAGAGGTGATCTCTGCTTAACATACAAGGCCATGTCAAACCCTCAGCTGTTGGACATGCTCCACTTAAAGAAATCCCAATCTCTCAGAGCCACACGCTCCAGGGTTCTAAACCTTGTCATTACAATGAACAAAACATGCTGGAGGGATAAGTTCCTGACCCAGAGACTCCCCGTACTGTGAAATAGACTGCCCATACATGTCAAGCAGAGCACCTCCTTGGCCCTCTTCAAAAGGAACCTTGACAATTGGATGGGAGATAGGAACTTCACTCCGGTGATCATGTCAGTTGCCCTGCTAGACAGGGGTCCAGAGAAGTAAATATTGTGGGAAGAAATATCCAGGGAATTGTTATGGCTAGGCTTGTATAGGCCCTAGGTCCGATAGCCTAGTACCAACCTATGAACCTAAGAACCTACAGTTCTAATACTTTTGTAACACAAGCATATGAATCATGTTGATACTCATAAAAGAAATATGATTATTTACAAAATTCCAGATAGCTGGGCTGGCAGTATCTCTTTTTGTTACAGTTTTTATGACCAATTTTCTTAAAAAAGAATGTTAGTTTTACAGCTTAATAAACAAAAATGATTCTTCTAAGCTATTTCTTTCTTTCTTTCTATTTTGTTTGTGGTGTGGTTTTTTCTATTATCGCAGAATAACCTCTTATCTATCTTGTTCCAAAATAATAAAAAATATTCAGTAAAAACAATATAGTGATAACTTGTTTTATATTCTAGCATTTTATTACTTTTTATAATTGTGTATTCCAATTCTTATCCACTAGGTATTTACAATAAACAAAGTAGCATTAGTATTATTAAGAAACACAGAAGTGAAACAATTCAGGAAACTAATAATGCATAATTAAATTATTAAAATACATTAGGAGAATACCTCTAAGGGTACTCAGGTAGACTCATCTAAACAGATGGTATTTTAGCTACTCCCATATGACACCTTTCAAAAAAGGGTAGGGAAGTGTAAATGTGCAGATCTGAATGATGCATAACCAAAACAAATCCATGATTATTTATTTTGCTTTTTACTGGATCAGCAAATTGTTCCAGTTTAGAATAACTGAACCACAAGCCAATAAAAATATAAAATGTTTGCATTTGCAGAGGAATGTAATATAGAAAATAGTTATCTCATTCAAGAAGAGGTGGTACATAAAGAAACACAAAATGTTATATACATAGTTGACTCATGTCACTGAAAATATTCATAGCAGAGTGAAGACTGAAAAATTAGAATTTATAGAATAATGAATTCCAATGAGCAAGATGAGGGCAGAAGTTATTAGCAACACAATAAAGTTAAAAGGTAAAGCAAAGGGAGTGGAGGTAATGGACAGCCTATTTGACATGGAAGGTGGTAACACAGTGATGCTACCTGTAAAGGAAGAATAAGATTACATCCTTTACTAGTAAACATTTGGAGAAAAAGAGTGACAATCAATATGTAGTGTATGCAGTTCCGTGATAAAACTCTGAATTCAGGAAAAAGACAAGATTGCTAAGCATCGCTCTGCACTTTTAAGCTCTAGCTATGTGCTATCACATAGCAGTGGTTGGGGAGAAGGGAAGTATGAATGAGAAAGTCAAAGCTAGAATCAGAGGGGCTGCAGCCAACTGGTGCATGGTTCCACGGGTAGTGCGTGACACAAGAATGCCAAAGAATATGAAATATAAGATGTACAAAACAGTGGTGTGACCAGTACTACTGTATGGTACAGAAACCTAGGCAGTGAAGTCAGAGCAATTGAGGAAGCCAGAGATGATGGAGATGACATGCTTGAGATGGGTGGCAGGATGCATAATGTGGGGCAGATGAGCAGAAGCAATTGCAGAGAAGAAAAAAGAGAACACATTATGGTGTTTTAGGCACGTGTACAGGAAAGCAAAATACGATCTGGTGAAAAAGATTTGGGACACACATGAAGAAGACAAGAGGACATGAGGATATCCAACAAAAATATGTATGCATTCTGTGAGAGAAAACCTGTGACAGTTAGGCATTACTGTCGAAGAAGGTAGGAGAGTGGCATTAAGTCAAGAGAGATCGCAACAGCTGATGTGACATGCTGACCCAATTTAGAAAATGGGGAAAAGGGGGATGAGGATGATGATGATGAAAATGACTATGTGCTAGCACATAACAGCAGACAGTGCTGGCCACCAAAAATAGAAGTGAGAAATTAACAACTTTGAAAGCTTTCAGACTCATCTCTTTCAGACACACAAACATAGTAGCATAGTAAACTAACAGCTAATAAAGGAAGTGATTCCTCAGGGGCACTTCTCCTCTCTTATATGACAGAAGTACATGCATTACAGCTTTCAGAGCTGTAAAACACTTCATGCACCTAAACTGTTTCATGTAACTTGCAATATATGGACAGAGTAAACCTTCAAGCACTACAAAGAATTATGATCATAGCACCTGTTACATGTGCTTTGGTATTAATGTCAAAGATCATCCCTTGACCTATACTTCACTTTGCTCTTGAGATGAATTTCTTAATATCCTTGACTGTAACACATAATACGCTGATTATGATAGGAGAGCTGATCATTATCATGTTTGCTGTACTTTATGTGGAGCATAAAAACACTTTACTTAAAATATTCTTTGGGTCCTGTTCCCAAATGATGTGTCACATTAGAAAAAATATTTTGTCTGCCTTTTGATTTCCTTTTCAAGTCACATCAGTAAAAGCAAAAAGAGACAGGAGATCCATCCACAGATGTATGAAGCATGACATCGTCCCAGTTACAAATGAGTAAATTGACTTGATAGTGCATTTCTAAGCTGACAACTATATTAGACAATGTAGCTTTTGTCTTGCATATGCTAAATTTAAGCTATGCTTGAGTAAACTGCTTAAGCATTAGCTGGAAGTGAAAGTGAAGCTGTGAGTTGAACACAGACAAACAAAATGCAATAGAGAATACATGATTTGTTGAAGATGGATCACTACAGAGCAATACATAAAATATGCCAAGTGATCAAGTTTTGACTGTGATGCAATGATAGCAAAAAGAATGACACAAATACCCCAAGGAAGGAGGAAGAGTTAAGAGGGAAGAGTTATAGAGTTAGATGCAGACAGGTTAGATGACAACTGTCATACATGTTACTATAGGACAAGGTAGAGAAAACTGAATGAAAAAGAAAGGTTTCTGGCAGTTGGAGCAGAGCACTGAGGGTATAAGTTGTTAGCAAACTGCTTCCTGCATTCCAGATCAATGAGGATAAGTGTTTAACCCAGTTAACAAATCCATACAAACAAATAAATAAATAATAGTTGAGAGAAGTGGATAGATGAAGTTTATTTTTAGATATGAGACAGAAGAGTGAAGAGAACTATATTAGAAAACAATGTGCAGATGATTATCAGTGGTAGATTATAATAAAGACATCTTGACAACCTCCCAGGGTTCACAGCTGCATTAAGGCACACAGTTGACTTGAAGACTATGTTAGCTCCACCATGAATTCTCAGATTATATGTCCCAGGCAGGTATGTTCCTAGCCCTAAGCAGCATTCTACCTTCACCCAGGATGATGCCACAATATAGACAAAAAAAGATTGACTTCAACAATTGGCTTAGCTTCTGGTGTCAATCCAAGGAGAACCAGTACCTGTCAGTCTGGAAGACATGGTTGACAGACCACACTGCTTTGCCAGAGATTGTCTTCATGTGTTTCCTCTAGGCTTTCGTATACTAGCAAAGGAGCTTGCCTCCCTATAGTGCCTTTTTTTAGGCAATGTCAAAGAAAAAAAAATTTCAAAGTAAAAAGAAAATCCACAGGGGTCCAGGAAAGTAAATAATGTGGGAAGAAATAGCCAGGGAATTGTTATGGCTAGGCTTGTATAGGCCCTAGGGCTGATAGCCTAGTACCAACCTATGAACCTATGAACCTATGAACAAGAGACAAACTCAGGATTATGCTGCTTAATGATATGAGCCTAAACATGAAACTGCACTCCCTGGAAGCACTCCTAACACTGGAAAATGCTAACATCTATGCAGTCATTGAGACATTGAGACATGGTTTAAGGCTGCAGATGGCACTCCAGCCATGCAAGGCTATAAGGCCTTCCACACATTCAAACCCCCAAAAAAGTGTAAAAGAACCACAGGTGAAGGTGTATCCATCTTCATTACAGCCAAATACACCTTGAGACTGGTTAAATGGTATGACTCTCTTGAACTACTCTAGGTTCAATTAACTATAGGTAAAGCACCCTACCACATCATTGCTAGCTACAGGTCTCCCACCACAAACTAAGAGAAGCACACCACCTACCTGGACTTACTAAAGTTACTTACTATACAGCCAAACACTTTGGGTGGGTGATTTCAACTAGCCTTCCACTGACTGAGCAAGCTACATGAGGACAAACATTCACACCATGAGGTTCCTGGACTTTGCCAATACAAATGCCCTGGAACAGCTAGTCTTCACTACCACAAGGGGCTCAAATGTCCTACACTTAGTACTCACCAATATGAGAGGTCACTGCACTACACCCTGTGCCTTTCTCTCCCTGGTAAGGTCAGACCATAAATCTGTCTCATTTGAAGCAATGATCAGACCTACCACCCCAACATGAGAAAAAACAAAATGAAAAATTTCTCCAAAGCAAACTACAGCCTACTAGGCAATGATATAAACAGTTTCAAACCTCCTGCTAATACAGACAACAAGACTCCTATACAGCGGAGTACACAAATGCCCCATATAACCACCTAAACAACTGTATAGATTTGGCTGTACCTGACTGAATCAAAACCAGGTCCTCCCAAAAAAAAAAAAAAAAAAACAGGCCACCCCGGTGGACCTCAAGTATAAATAGGTTATATAGAAAAAGGAAGAAACTGATGTCTAAGAACAAGAGGGAAGTTATTCAGCAGAAGTAAAATACCCTCCACAGCTTGAAAAAGTTTATCAGATATCTCATAAAGTCCTCTAAAGCTAGTCATTAAACTAAATTAGCATCCCTAGCTAAGGATAATCATAAGGCATTCTTTAGCTATGTCCAAAATCTAAAAGGGAATGCCCAACTATGTGCCAAACTTATAATCAATGGTACCTCTCATACTGAACCTGAGGAAATTTCCAACATGCCAGCTGACAGATTTGGTGCAAGCTTCAACCCCCTCCCCCACATGTCCCCACTAACCATACCCCAAAGCATACTTGACAACAGTCCTCTACTTAGTATCTCCAAAGAGCAGGTCATATCCTCACTCTCCAAGGCTAAGAACATGACCTCTGTGGGACCAGATAACATCCCAGATTACTTACAAGACAATCTAAAACAAGACCTAGCAGAACCACTTGGCAGTCTCTTTAACCTCAGCCTGAGCACAGGCTTTGTTTCAACAGAGTGGAGAACAGCAACAGTAATGCTCTTGCACAAAGGGCATCCATCAACCAATCCTGGGAACTATAGACCCATAAGCCTAACAAGCTTTATCTGCAAGGTCATGGAAATAATCATCATGGAACATATCAACAAGGACATAGGTGACTTCAAACTCTTGACCTGACCCAGTTTGGCTTTGTTAAGGGTAGATTGCGCTTATTGAACCTGATAGATGTTTTCTAAAATGCAACCAAAGCCCTGGATGAAGGCAAAACAGTACATACTGCTTATCTTGACTTAGCCAAGGCTTTTTACACAATCCCCCCACTCAGGTATCATTGAGAAACTCTCCCAGCTCGGGATTAACCCATAAGTCAATACATGGGTAGCCAACTGGCTCAATGACAGAGCGCATACTGTCAAAGTTGGGAATTCCACATCTACCAGTAGAACAGTTACCAGTGGCATACCACAAGGATCTGTGCTGGGCCTTCTACTATTTGGAATCTATTTCTCAGAAGTCCAGGTGAAAATTGATGACCTGTGACTTGAAAATTGGGTGCAATCATTGAGTCTCCAAATGATGTTAACATATTACAAAAGGGGCTAACACAGACATATGATTAGTGCCAAAGTGACTGACTAAAACTAAATGCAAAAAAGTGCACTATTATCCCCTTTGAGAAAGAGGAAGTCCCTGCAAACTACAATATTGACAGAACCCCCTTAAGTTCCAACCCAGCGGTGAGAGATTTGGGAACACAGGTTAATAGCAATCTAAACTTCGATCACCATATATCCACAGTGGTAAGGAAAACCTTCTACATTGTGCATCTAATAAATAAGGATATCACATACAATACTAAGGATGTTTAACTCCTCTGTACTCGACCCTCATCACACTAATAGAGCACAATGCTCCCTTCTGCATGTACCTCAGAAGACACCTGCAGCAGCTGGAGAGAGACCACAGAGAATTGCCACCAAGAAAATTTAGGACCTCCAAAACATAACCTACATGGCCATACTGAAAGCCCTGTCACTGAAATCTGTATCCTACAGGCTGCTGAGTGGTGACTTGTACCTGGTCTACAGAGCAGTCTCTGACCCTGCCCTAATTGAAATGCTGCCCATCCACAAGTTAAATGGGACAAGAGTCACTTCCTCCATGGCTCTCAACCTAACCTATGACATTAACAGAACATGCTGTAGAGACAGATATATCTTCCAAAGATTTTCGCTCCACTGGAATAAACTTGCAATTCATGTGAAGCAGAGCTTCTCAATAACCTTATTCAAGCACAACTTAGACAATTGGATGTGAGACTGTAAATTCACCCCAGCGGTGGCACCTATGTTCCTTCTGGACAGGGGCAGTCAGTGCTGATCATAGACTTACTCTGTGAATAACGACCAAGGAATGTATCATATAAATGATTTGTTTGCAGTTAAGAGCATTCTCTAAAGTCTCCCTGCTCCTTTATCTGTTTAAAGTTTTCATTTAGTGTCTCACTGCTGTTTTTCTGCTGTGATAAACATTTCTGTAGTGTTTTCTGCCTAAACAGTGTAGCTAGTAGCTTTAATATGGTTCCCATCCTTCCTTCCTATTGGTGTCTTCTTCTTATACTTGGTAGCTTTGCAGTTGCCCACCCCTACTGCAAATTTAATCTTAGACACTCCTCCCAGTCCAGTGTCATTAGCTCATTCTACCTAATACAGAGAGAACATTTGGGAAGGCCAAGCCCCTTAGTTTCTTAACCTTGAATTATCTACTTTCTCCCTTTCCACTTTACTAAAAAAAAAATACTTTATTCAGCTGCTTTTACAGTATCTGTTTCCTCCTCCTACTCTATTACTTCATCTTGGTTTTTCTGCTACTTGTTCTCTAAAGTGTTCAATTGGATCTTCTCTGCTGTATTTATTACTGCTTGTTTTTAGCCTGTTTAAGTTTTTAAGTGTTATTCTAAGCCTCTTAGTTTTGGTTTAAGCACTTGGGCTTTAGGCCTACCCCTTTGCTTTCTGTGGCTTCTCCCTCAGATTCTGCTAAATATGTTTGTACAATTTCCTACAGTTTCTCCTGTGAACCTGGTTGGTATTGCCATCCTGAGACAGTGTAGCAATTGCCTCATGTACATGGACAACTGTCTACTACGACCACCTAGGAACACAATTTGTGAGAGATGCAATTACATAAAGAAGCTAGAGTCTATGCTCTCTCCCTCACAAGCCAGTATATCAGGTACTGAGAAGGTTGTCAACACAATCACTACACCTCAAACACCACCCACAACTACACAACACACACCCACATATGTGGATGTTCTCAACAAAAACAAACCCAAACAAAGGAGACCTCAGAGGCAAAAACACATGAGAACTCCACATCCCTCCACAGCACATATCATGCATAGTCCACACACCAGTGTCTCGCAACCACTAAGGCCTCACCATAAACCCAACATATTATTCATAGGATACTCCATTGTGAGACACACAGATGTGCCTGTCACCAGGCTGGATAAGGAGAAAGTCATGGTTAGTTGTGTGTCAGGTGCCAGAACCCGCCATATCACACACACACTCAAGTTTCTCAATAACAGGTACAGTTATGACTCTGTCATAGTTCATGTTGGCGTGAACGACTTGAGATGTACCTCCCTGGATTATATGAAGCGAGACATGATTGAGCTCGCTGACTATGTGTCCCAAGCAGGTATGTCCCTAGCCTTAAGCAGAATTCTACCATCACCCAGAATTATGCCTCAATACCAACAGAAAATGACTGACTTTAACAATTGGCTTAGTTTCTGGTGTCATCACAGGGGGATCCAGTGCCTAACAGCCTAGGAAGATATGCTCAACAGACCATGATACTTTGCTAGAGATGGGCTGCGTCTGTCTCATTTATGCTTCAGGCTTCTGGCAAAAGCCCTCACCTCCCCCAGAGTGCCTTTTTTAGGAAAAGTCATGAGGTTGATACTACCAACATAAAAATTTCAACAAAATGCAAATTAAAGGTCATGCTATTAAACGTTAGGAGTCTAAACATGAAACTGCACTCATTGCAAGCATTCTTAACCCTTGAAGATGCTGACATTTGTGCAATCACAGAAACCTGGTTCAAAGCTGCAGACAGCACCTCAACCTTACCTGGTTACTCATCCTATCATACATTCAGAACCCAAAATGTGGGCATCAAAACCAAAGGAGGTGGAGTCTCAATATATATTAAAGGCACACACACCTCCAGGCTGGTCAAATAGTATGATGCACAGGAGACACTCCAGGTGCAGTTAACTGTTAACAAGACCTCTATTCAAATTATAGCTAGCTACAGGCCCCAAATTTGACTCAAGATACCCACAACACCTATCTGGACCTCTTCAGACCTATCAAGACTCAGTTTATTGCTCTGATCCTGGATGACTTTAATTACCCAGGCAATGACTGGAAAACTACTCATGCCAGAACACAAATCCCCAGAGATTCCTTGATTTTTCAATGTAAATGCCTTGGAACAGCTAGTTGATACCCCCACAAGAGGTGATAATATATTGGACCTGGTATTAACCAACATGAGTAACCACTGCAACACCCCTAAGATATCATCCACTGTGGTAAGATCCAACCATAAAGCAGTCACTTTCAAAGTCACCATTTCTCCTGACCCGTCTCTAGCTAGGGTCAAACAAAACAACTTCTCCAAAGCTGATTACAACCTCCTGAGGGATGGTATAAACAGCTTCATAGCCCTCTCCCCCACTGTAGGAACTGGCACCAATGTCCAAGTCTACACCAAAGTACTATATGAGCATTTATATAGATGCATGGAATCAAGAATACCTGACAGGGCAAAATCATCCTCCGCAAGGAAGAGTAAACCTGTCTGGTGGACATCTGCAATAAATAAACTATATAACAAAATGAAAACATTGCTGTCCAGGACCAAGAAGAAGCAGTTGGCCAATTGGAAGCAATCTCTCCTTAGCCTGAACAAGAAAATAAGTGCACTAGTGAAATCCTCTAAAGCCAACTTTGAGTCCAAATTGGCCACATCTACTACAGACAATCATAAGGCCTTCTTCACGTATGTCAGCAATTTCAAAGGAATCACCCAGATATGTTCAGAATTGGTGGTCAAGGACACAACATATACAAATGCTGTAGATATAGCCAATCTATTGGCTGACAGATTCAGTGAAAACGTCTCCCCTCTGTTCCCCCATCAGTAAATCAGGACATCCCCAGTACCTGCCCCCCAACCCTTATCTCTTGGGAACAGGTCATCACTGCCCTCTCAAAGGCAAAAAAATACAGCCTCCTTAGGACCCAATAATACCCCAGGCTGCATCCTACTTGAACTCAGGCATGAACTTGCAGCACCATTAGGCACTCTATTCAACCAAAGGTTGAGTGCAGGCTTTGTCCAAGCCAAGTGGAGGACAGCTACTGTCATCCCTTTACACAAAGGTGGAGCGTCCACCAATTCAGGAAATTATAGACCCTTCAGCCTAACTAGCCTGATCTGTAAGGCCATGGAATGGATTATCATGGACCTTATTAACAAGGACATTGGCAACCTCCAAACACTCAACCCCACACAGTTTGCCATTGTCAAGTGGAGGTCATGTCTTTAGATCTGGCCGACTTCTTTGAGACAGTCACCAAAGCCAAGGATGAGGGGAAGATGGTGCATGCCACCTACCCAGACCTGGCCAAAGCTTTCCACACTATTCCCCACTCAGGAATAGTAGTTAAACTCTCTCAGCTAGGCATCAATCCATATGTTACCAGATAGGTAGCAAACTGGCTCACTGATATAACCCACCTAATCAAAATAGGAGAAGCCACCTCAAGCAGTTGACCCGTAATGAGTGGCATGCCCCAGGAATCGGTCTTGGGGCCTCTATTATTTGGGATATATTTCTCTGAGGTGCAGGTCAAAACCAGTGGGCTATGGTTGACCAAGTTTGCAGATGACTGCAAGCTGGGCACAGTCATCAATTCCCCAAGTGATGTGGATGCCGTCCAAGAGGGTCTCACCCAAACAAATGACTGGTGCCAGAAACATGGCCTCAAGCTGAATGCCAAAAACATGCATCATCATACCCTTTGGGGAGAGTGATGTCCCCACATATTATCACATTAATAACAATGTCCTTAGTACACAATCAGTAGTGAGGGATTTGGGCACCCAGGTTGATAGCAACCTGACTTTTGACCATCATGTTGCTTCCGTTGTATGGAAATCTTTCTACATGGCCCACCTCATAAGTAAGGGTATCTCATCCATGGACAAAGAGGTCATAACATTATAACACCAATTATTGAGTACAATACCCCCTTCAGCATGTACCTTGCAAAGCACATGCAGCAGCTGGAGAGACCACAGAGGTTTCTCACCAGGAGAATCCAAGGCCTTAAACATCTACCCTACACAGGTAGGCTAAAAGCCTGTCCCTCTACTCAGTTTCATATAGGCCCCTCAGAGGTGACCTCTGTCTGGCATACAAAGCAATCTCAGACCCCGCCTTGATGGGACTGCTGCATATCCACAAGTCAAGATCTACTCGAGCAACCCATACATGGGACCTCAACCTGTTCTGTGATTTCAATAGGATTTGTTGACAGGACAGATTTCTGTCCCAGAGACTTCTCCATCTGTGGAATAGACTCCCTCTGCACATCAAGCAGAGTACCTCATTATCCCCTTTTTAAGTGCAACCTGGATAACTGGATGGGAAACAGAGAATATACCCCTGGGATTCTACTTGTGTCCCTGCTGGACAGGGGCTTTGGATGCTGACTTGTCTAAACATGGGCTAAACTCTTGGCTAGGCTTATAAGGGTCTCAGGGACAATATCCCTCTAACCTCCTATGATCCTATGAACCAAGGTCAATTAGGGAACTTGGTTATAACATGGCTAGGCTTATAAATGTCCTAGGGCCATTAGCCTAGTAACCTCATATGAACCTATGAACCCTCTCTCAAGGTGCCAAGTTCTGAAACAGCATTTGAATTTTGTTACTCCTGGTAGTGTACAGTGTTTTAATTTATCTGCACTGGCAGGCACCGATGTTGGTTTTTCATATGTAAAGTGCACCAACAAACATGATCACAATGTTGCCCTTGCCCTCACCTCGCTCACTGCACTTAAAATAAAAATATATGCATCTATTCAAATACACCCTTGGTAACCATCTTATTGACAACATTGTCCTTAACAGTAGTGAAGGGCTTAGGGACACACATAGACAGCAATCTAGCCTTTGACAGCCACGTGTCTACAATATTGAGGAAATCATTCTATGTTCCACAACTTATAAATAGAGGTATGGCATCTAGGTCCAAGGAAGTCATTGTTACACAGTATTTGGCATTCACCAGACCTATCATTGAACACAATGCCCCATTTGGTATGTACCTAGCCAGCCATATCCAACAGTTGGAATGTCTACAGAGGTTCCTCACTAAAAAAATACAGGGTGTAAGTAACATGTCCTCTGCATACCATCTCAAGCCCCTATCCTTGTATTCTGTCTCCTACAGGCTGTTGAGGGGAGAGCTGTGCCTGGTATACAGGGCATTGTCAGACCCCCTTATGATGGACCTCCTGCATATCCACAAAACAAACAGTACCAGAATTACCCATTCCAAATATTTAAACCTTGGCTGTGATATTTATATGACCTGCTGGAGAGTTCCTCCCTAACCCAGTTCGAGTGTAACTTGGACAACTGAATGGGGAACAAGAAATTCAACCCTGGTTTGGCACCTATGTGCCTGAGAGCACCCCAGCACTACCGGGCTACAACTCGTACCACACGTTTCTGTTACAGAACACAGACCGAAACATAAAAGGAGGGGGTGTATCCATATTCATCAAGGATACTTACACCTCCAAGTTAGTGGCACAGCATGATACCGCTGAGATCATCCATATGCAACTAACATTGGGCAAATCTGCAATGCAAATTGTGGCCTGCTACAGATCACTCTCCATGACCCAGGACCACCACTCCACCTTTCTGGAGACACTGGAAAACATGAAGGGCCTACTGAACACCCTGATGTTGGGCGATTTCAATTACCCTACCATTAACTGGGAAAACTACTCGAGTACAAACTCCCAGGCCCAGTGCTTCCTGGAATTCATCAACTCAAATGCCCTGGATCAGCTGGTAAACTCCCCTACTAGAGGTGAAAACATAATGGACCTGGTTATCACAAACAAGGGTGACAGGTATTCCACACCAGAGATCAACCCGTTACTGGTTCGATCAGACCATAAACTAATCACTCTGGATGTCCACACCCCACCACCACCCCAACTAAGGAAACCACAGTAAAAAACTTTTCTAAAGCAAACTTCACCTTACTTAAGACAGAGGCGGTAAGTTTCACAGCCCCCATGCTAAAGGATAACACTGCCCAAGATGCAGAAACCTTTACAAATGCACTCTATGAGCACCTACAAGGATGCATGGATTGTGCCATCCCTAGCAAAACCAAGACTCACTCCTCTAAGAGAAGAAAACCAGTCTGGTGGACCCCTGCCATAAACAGGCTATACAATAGAAGGAGAAAACTAGTTCAGAAAAAAAGCAAATCCCAAGAAGGAAAGACATCCCTGATCAGTATCAGTAAGAAACGTAGGTCCCTCATAAAATCATCCAAGGCTAACTTTGAAAGAAAAAAAAACAAGGATTCCAAAGATAACCACAAAGCCTTCTTTAGCTATGTTAAGAATCTAAGTGGAAACTCACAGATATGCACTGAACTAGTGCAAAATAGCACAAAATATACTGAACCTACTGATATTGCCAACATCCTGGCAGATAGATTCAGTGCAAACTTCACCCCCCTCTCACCCCCAAAAGGGCCCACAACAATACTGGAAAAGTGTAGTGTCCCAGAAATCACAGATGCACAGGTGAAAATAGCCCTTTTAAAAGCCAAAAACACAGCGTCAATGGGGTTAGATGTTGTCCCAGGCTGTGTCTTGCACGAACTACAGAACAAACTAATCCCCCACATAAACACACTGTCCAACAACCAGCCGCTCCACAGGCTATGTGCACAAAGAATGGCGCATAGCAACGGTTATTCCACTCCACAAAGGAGGGGCCACAACTGACCCTGGTAACTATTGCCCCATAAGCCTGACTAGCCTGGTCTGCAAGGCTATGGAGAGCATCATCATGGAACAAATTAACAAAGACATAGGGAACCTCCAAACACTTGACCTGACCCAGTTCAGATTTGTTAAGGGCAGATCATGCCTATTAAACCTGGTTGACTTCTTTGAGACAGTGATCAAGGCCATAGACGCGGGAAAGGTTGTTCACACAGCCTACCTTGACCTCACCAAGGCTATCGACACCTTTCACCACTCGGGTATTACAGAAAAACTCACCAGCCTGAACATAAATCCCTACTTCATGAGATGGGTTGCCAACTGGCTTACAGATAGAACTCACCCAGTAAGAATAGCGGGCTCCAGGTCTGACTCTAAACCAGTCACAAGTGGTGTCCCACAAGGCTCTGTACTGGGACCTGTACTGTTTGGCATATACTTCTCAGAAGTACAGGCAAACACAGGAGGACTATGGCTAACCAAGTTCGCTGATGACTGCAAACTGGGAGCCATAACTGACACTCAGGCTGGCACGGACATCCTTCAAAAGGGCCTAACTGAGATGGACACCTGGTGTCAAAGTCATGGCCTCAAGCTAAATGCCAAAAAATGCATAGTTATCCCATTTGGGAAAAACAAAACACCCATGAATTACCACATAGGTGGCAGCCCCTTAATACAGAGGAAGTAATAAGAGATCTGGGGACCCAGGTAGATAGTAATCTCTCCTTTGACAATCATATTGCCAAAGTAGTTAGGAAATCCTTCTATGTGGCCCATCTAATTACTAAAGGGTTCGCATTTAGAAATAAAGAGGTTATAGTGCCCCTCTACTTGTCACTCATCAGACCCATCATAGAGTACAATGCCCCATTTGGGATGTACCTCACAAGACACTTCCAACAGCTGGACAGACCACAAAAGTACCTCCCCAAGAGGATTACTGGCCTCAAACATATGTCCTATGCAGCCCAACTGAAAAAACTCCATCTGTACTCAGTGGCATATCGCTTACTCAGCGATGATCTCTGCCTGACTTACAAAGCCATGTCCAACTCAGAATGGATAGAACATGCTGGAGGGATAGATTCCTGTCACAGAGACTCCTCATGTTTTCGAACAAAATTCCAAACTACATTAGGCAGAGCCCCTCACTAACACTCTCCAAGAGAAACCTTGACGAGTGGATGGGTAACAGAAAATACACCCAAGGGATCACTTAATTGGATCTGCTTGACAGAGACTCAGTTAATTAATCAATGGGGCAGCGAAAGCCGACACACTCTAGCTAGGCTTATAAATGCCCTCGGGCAGATAGCCTAGTACCCACCTATGAACCTATGAACCTATGTGTCTAACAGACACAGGCAATGTAAATGGTTCATCTCCCAGGCCCCTGCTTGTAACTGTTTCATCTCCCATGCCCCTTCTTACACTTATCAAGGGTACCAGAACTTCTCAGAGATTTGGGATGCATGGCTAGGCTTAAAAATGCCCTTGTGGTCATTAACCTAATAACCAACTATGAGCCTATGAACCTATGAGCAACAATTCATAGTTAACTGATTGCCTTCCCTATCGAGGATCAATATCAGAGTATAGGCAAAGAGAAAGAAATAGGTGGATCCTTAGTGAAAGACCAGCACTGGAAGAGTCCTTAGCTGAATCTACAACATAGGCAAGACAGAAAGGCATCTGAGGGAAAGAATATGCGAGCACCAGTACCAGATTGCTACAAGAAATATAAATAATGCCCTACATAAACATTCATTAGTATGTACAATTTTTTTTCAGTTTTTATTCAGTATTGTGGAGTGAGTAAGATCAAATCCTAGAGGGGGAGATTACAGGAATTATATAGAGGAAAGGGAAATTACGTGGCAAATAAAACTAGCTGCGACCCATGCACCAGGTCTTAATGAAATGGTATCCTTAATACCAATATTAGTGAGGAAAGCTACCTCATAAGTACTGTCTATCTTAGTGTGTGTGTGTGTGTGTGTGTGTGTGTGTGTGTGTGTGTGTGTGTGTGTGTGTGTGTGTGTGTGTGTGTGTGTGAAGGGGGGTTCAACTACATAGTATATATATATATATATATATATATATATATATATATATATATATATATATGTTTTAAAGCAAGTCAATGGATAAAATGTGGTTGATTTTTTATCTTAAATGATTTTTAAGTTTACATTTGATGAATGTTTTGGAATTTGAAAAGTTCTTTTTTATAAAAGATGTTTATTAAAATGTTTTTGTGTCAAAAGGTGTTTGTAGTGCATTTCATTTGAGCATTAAGGTAGATGTATCTTTAAAGGATTGTGAAGGGTGATGACATCACTCATTTTTAACAGTATTTAAAGACTGTACTATGGAGTGCAGTTAGATTCTGATGAAATCCCCAGTTTAGGGGATGAAAGTGCTCAATTTGTGTCTTTGTATGTTGGAAGAATAAAAACAGCTTGGACTGAAGAGTTTGGCTGAATGAAAGTGTTTCCTACTACTTTACAGTGTTTGTTTTGGACTAGGCTAACAACCCCAGGAGGCCTTTCTAAGCCTAGACAGCTTTTCCCAAGAGAATAATGACAGCCTGTATCCAAACTGGACATTGATGACCAGGCATTAATAAGCTACCTCTATCCATAAGGGCCATAGGTGTCAGGCCTGATATAAATTTCCTGTTCCCCATCCACTGGTCTACATTGCACTTAGGTTCAGTAATAGACAAACTTGACCTCACATGAATTGGAAGTCTGTTCCACACGAGGAGCAGTCTCTGGGACACATATCTATCTGTTCAGTGTCCTCTGCTTAAGTCGGACAAACTTCTGGTCCTTAGATCTTGTATTTCTGGTACTGTTTGACTTATTAATATGCAAGAGATTCATAAGTTTGGGGTTTGCAAGATGCCTTGCAAGCCAGACATAGATCACCCCTCAGCAATCTGTAGGAAACTGAACAGATGGAAAGGGCTGTAAGGGGCTCTGTGTAAGGCAGGTAAGGTAAGATAATATATTATATTCCTTTTTACTCAAGCATATTCTCAAGCCAGTAATTTGTCTTATAAAATTGCATGCACCATCTCCAAATTCTTATTTCTTACTTTCATTTAAATTAAATTTTTAATTCTTTATACAATTTCTGAACTACTAGGCAATATGAATAAGTTTACTCTCAACCAGAAAACGTATAGTCATCAATTACTTCACAGTGGCCATTACTCCAAAATGACTTCATTCATTATATCTTTGAACAGCACAGGTTTAATTTCAATAAATATATAGCTTCAGGAGCTGTACATTTTCAAAGGTAGTGTACAGTTGAGGATTGGGTTTGATGAATGATTTAAGTGGTGCTAGTGCTGATTAAAGAGCTTTGCAAAAGATTGCTAATAGTTTAAATCTGCAGGTATTATAGATTCATGTAGATCTTGTAAAATTATATATGAAGAATAGGCTTAATGGAATTGTCAGTGATGTATCCTACAGAGGCAGAATTTGAGGTTTAATGTCAGTTTCATTAAAAGAGCACAACATGAAGTTCTGTGCTCTGTCGCTGAGAAAAAAAGTCTTTCGAAGCATATAGTAGCCTGCTACTGAGATAAAGGCTGTGTTTAAGTCTGTAATACTAGTGACTGTATATAACGAGTGTCACTTTTACATTTTCCGTTACTGTATAAAAGATACTGCCTATCATGTTATATTTTTATCAGATGTCAGTGTATAGTTACTGTCACCATAGTTACAATAATTCAAATGAAGTTGGTTTTAGGCCAGTATAAATCAGTTGGATTTAGAGATTATAAGGGATTTCAAAGACTATACGAACAAGACACATCTATACCTCTCAACCTCTTAGTGCAAGAAATCTGGGGAAAGCCTAAAATGATCGGGGCGAACGGCAAAGGCCCCAAATAGGGACAGATTCCAAATATTGGGTTTATAAATGTACAAAGTTGTTAGAATAATAGGATTTGTGTTGTCATGCATTTTCTGAAGGATATGAAGTCCAAAACCAAGATGTATGTCATTATTTAGTGACTTCAATCCTCTGTCATTTACCATAAAACTAGAAATTTTATAGGGAACAGACAAAAAATATGAGGTAAAAATCTGAACATTCTGTGAAACTCTGGGCAATTTAGAGGTATGAACACAGCTTATCTTTTTTTCACAGAACACCCGGTATGCAAACTTAGTATATTTAGCAGGTATCAGAGAAGCACCACTATGTGGTCAGTTCACATAAGGATCATCATGTATGTACATAATCAGATGTTGTGGGACTCAAACTGAAGCCAGAAGGACATAGGCCAGAAAGCTGTTTCTTGACATATCCCATTTCTAGAGGTTGTAATTCTAGCAAAGCTGCTAATGAGGTTGAAGGAACTTAAAGAGCTGCTGTATGTTATGGACTGCTAGTTTAGGGAATATATTTCTTATGGAGGGTTTCTACTCGTGAATACATATTTCAGTCTTTAGTCATATGCTTTATGAACCTGGACAGATGACAGATTTTTTCATTTGGTTCAAGAGTTTATGTTTTCTGAACCAGCTTCTGTTGAAACAGAGGTTACTTTGCAATTCATGAATATGGCAGTCTGGGTCATTCTTACTAGAACAGACAGCAAACTTAGAGTACCACTGAGAATAAATAAACTTCAAGCAACAAACATTGTCTGTAATAACCAAATAAGTGCAGTTCAGTTTCTGTCCCATATATAAATAGTAAGTTTACTAACTGGTAAGGACTGGTATTTATTTTACTTCAAAGACTAAAAAGCTCTACAAGGTCTGAACTCAATTTCCAACCATGTACTGTTCTAACTGTCTGAGGTGATGTGTAGTATTCTGTGAAAGTAACTCAAGGATTTCAGTATGGTAATTATTCCTTAAAGCCTAAAAATCATAAGTCACAGCACTCCTTTAATCAAGTCTGAGGTGTCTCAGACAGCCTGCCAATAACTCAGACTCAATAGTCACGATCATTTTGGTAAATGGTTTTTGATATCTGTCGGTCCATTTAATATATTTTCTTTTTACTTGGAGGCCAAAAGAAAAACAAACTGCTTTTGTACATGTCACAGAACCATTATGCTTAAGGAAAATGACTCACCACCTCTGTGAGATAAGGTAAAGTAAGCACGTCGATAAACTAGAAACCTTAAGAAAATAAATATTTTAAGAAAGGTTGTGAGAAATCAGCGCTTCTGAGTGAAAAGCATATAATCATATACTATCACTTTTGCATCAAATCAGTTCTGCTGCTTGCTAGACTGCAAGTTTAAAGTCTGGAAAAAGAAAAGTACAGAGCAGAAATGAAAAAAAAAATGACAGCTTGTTTACAAATTTTGAAATGCATAATATTTTAAAAATGTTAACTGACGGCAGCATATTAGACACTTCTTAAACAATCTACGGAAATATTACAATATTACAAAAAAATAGTCCAGAAAAAGAAGCTGAAAGGGAAAAAGTTTATAGGCGAAAATTAGGCGAATTACCTTGAAGTGCCATTTTAAGCCTAGTGAATATGCTAGGTCGGAATCAAACACTGCACCTTATATCTATGAGATGAAGAAATTAGCCACTATGTGAAATCAACTCTAGTGGCTCATAAATGAAATAATCTACTGTACTGTTCTACCTAATCAGCTTTTTTGCAATTAAATTGTGGTTATAAAAGTACTTTAAAGTTTTAATCAAAATAACAAAGCAGTTTCATAAAGGATGCATGGTGGGTTTCCAAAAAAAAAAAAGACTTATTCCATACTACTTTGAAGTTTTTGGAGAAATTAAAGGGGCCATGTAACAAACAATACTATGTGTGATATGCAGAGGAATAGTAATACTGATAAGGAAGACTATACCCAATGAAAAGTGCCGTGTGTGTCAACGTTGGTGACATTATGGTTATATGTACACAAACACAATTGCAAATTCCAAAATTTCTTGCATACTGTACCCCAAAATTGTTGGAATAATTAAAGAGGCAATGTAGCAAACTATGTTCGTCTATGATATGTACATGAAATGTAACATTGACAACCCTCATCTATCTAGCTATCTATATCAATATTTATATCTACATGTTATATCTATCTGTGAGGGTACGTGTGAGTGTGTGTGTGTGTGTTTGTGTGTGTGTGTGTGCTAGTGTGTGTATTTATATATTACATATATCTATATCTATATCTATATCTAATATATATATATATATATATATATATATATATATATATATATATATATATATATATCTATAACTATATATATATATATATATATATATATATATGTACATATACATATAGACACATTCACACATGCACACACACACACACACACACACACATACACACACACACACTTCAGAAATATATTATTACTGTGTCAGCTTACATCTCCTTTCTACGTTCTACACTTAAACAACTTGTGTTTTATTTTATTAACCATTATATGACTTGAACCATGTAACTGAATGAAATGTTCTATAACTTTATTTTATATTTTTCACATAATGTTTTATATTATATACTTATCCTATGCTTATTTTAATGTATTAGCATACAACGGCTCCTTTCCTTCTTTTGTACTATACTTTAATAACTTCTGTATTGCATTTACTACATTAACCTTTGTGGAGCTTTTCTCCCCAGGCCTCCGCTAAAAATGAGACTCATGCCTAGTCAGACTCTCCTGGTAAACAAATGTTAAATAAATAAAATAAATAAACATGTATATATATATATATATATATATATATATATATATATATATATATATATATATATATATATATACATACATACATACATACATACATACATAAAAAAAAAAATATATATATATATATATATATATATATATATATATATAGTCTATGTTTTTTAATTGAAGGTACAGTGGAATGACTTCTGAGAAAGTGCATTTTGTAGAAAATGCACTTTCGCAGACAAATAAAAAAAGCTAAATATAAAAAAAAAACAACAACACAGTAAACACTAATATGCAGGGGGGCAAGCCCCCCTGCACCCCCATGTGGGAGGCTGCCCCCCCACCCCCCTACTTTAATATTCTCACTCCAAGATCACACTACAGGGGGGAAAATGGAGTAGCCCTTTATCCCCACTTTACTATGATCTTAACAAGAGTTTCCTTAGTTGTACATCAACAGTATACGTTGATGTACAACTAAAGGTACATGCTAACGGCATGTTTTTTTTTGTTTGTTTTCTTTCACGAAAGTGCATTTTCGACAAAGTGCACTTTTGCTGAAGTAATTTCGACAAAGTACGGTTCGATGAACCATACTGTCGACAAAACAACAAAGACCCATATATATATATATATATATATATATATATATATATATATATATATACATATATATATATATATATATATATATACATATATAGATTTACCATCAAAATGCCGGAAAATAGTTACGCAAAATTAGAAGGTCGAAAGGCACTCTGCAAGGCCATGGAACGCCATGGAATGTATCATCATGGAACTTATAAACAAAGATACTGGTAATCTCCAAACTCTGGATCCCACCCAGTTCGGGTTTGTAAAAGGCAGATCATGTCTCCTAAACTTGATAGACTTCTTTGAAGCAGTCAACAAAGGCATAGACAAGGGTAAGGTGGTTCACACAGCCTATCTAGATCTTGCCATGGCTTTTGACACCATCCCCCACTCTGGAATTATAGATAAACTCACTAAACTAGGTATAAATCCCTATGTCACAAGATGGGTTGCCAAATGGCTCACTGACAGAACCCATACAGACCAATGACAAGTGGAGTACCACAGGGTTCAGTCCTGGGTCCTCTCCTGTTTGGTATCTACTTCTCTGAAGTACAGGCTAACACAGAAGGTCTTTGGCTAATGAAGTTCACAGAAGACTGCAAACTAGGAGCCATAATCGAAACTCCTATTCATGTGGACATCCTACAAAAGGGCCTCACTGACACAGATGCCTGGAGTCAAAGCCATGGCCTCAAGCTCAATGCCAAAAAGTGCATTGTCATCCCCTTTGGTAAAAACTCTGTACCCATGAACTACAACATAGGCGGTAGTATACGTAACACTGAAAGTGTGATAAGAGACCTTGGGACACAGGTGGACAGTAGTCTCTCCTTTGATAATCACATCGCCACAGTAGTCAGGAAATCCTTCTACGTGGCACACCTCATCATAAAAGGTTTCTCATCCAGAAAAAAAGAGGCCATTGTTCCCATCTACTCATCACTCATTAGACCCATTATAGAGTACAATGCCCCTTTTGGTATGTACTTCACAAGACATCTACAACAACTGGAAAGGCCGCAGAAATACCTCACAAAGAAGATTACCAGCCTCAAACAGATGCCCTATGCAGACCGTCTCAAAAAACTCCAGCTTTACTCCATTGCATATCGCCTACTCAGAGGTGATCTCTGCCTAACATACAAAGCTATGTCAAACCCAGAGCTGTTGGACATGCTCCACTTAAAGAAATCCCAATCCCTCCGAGCTACACGCTCTAGGGACCTAAACCTTGTCACCACATTAAACAGAACATGCCAGAGGGCTAGATTCCTGTCCCAGAGACTTCCCATACTGTGGAATAAACTACCTATCTATATCAAACAAAGCTCCTCATTAGCACTCTTCAAGAAAAATCTTGATGAATTGGATGGGAAATAGAAAATTCACCCCGGGGATCACCTCTGTGGCTCTGCTCGACAGTGGCACAGGAAAATAATTTTCTTGTGTGGCAAAAGCCAGGGTACCTTTTTGGCTAGGCTTATATAGGCCCTAGGACCAATAGCCTAGTACCTACCTATGAACCTATAAGGTGCCGTAACTTTGATTTTTAAATATTTGAATCCACAAGAATAAATGCACACTAGCATTCGCTCTTGCGGATTCATCATTTTGAATTGTTATCGTACTATAGTGCCGATCAGGAAATTTACTCTTTCCCTTTCTGTAGTGTGATCTCAGAATTTGCATGTATACGTAGCAGGGTGTTCCTCATATACAGGGTGTAGGGGGACTTGCTCCCCTGCAAAACGTTTGTAGGACATAACTGGAAGTCCAGATAGTTTGGGTAAAATTGGCATTCCTGAGTTGTCAACTTTCCTAAATTATCACTTTTGTTTATTTGACCATTTGGTATTTGGATTTTATGACATTTCATGTCAGGTAAGTGATCACTTGCACAAGTGTGTTGCGATATTATGATAGTAAACCATATATATATATATATATATATATATATATATATATATATATATATATATATATATATGGGTGTACTTAAAATAATATAAATAGCAATCAACAGCAAAAATATCTAACCCCAACATATTTAAACATCAAAAATATCTAAACACAAAATATTGACAAAATTGAAATTATACTAGGAAAGGGTTTCTTTCTCCACTGGTGTGCAACCTCTGAGTTGGTATAAATAATTATCAGGAGATATGGGTGTACAGGGCGGCTTGCCTCTCTGCAAAGACATTGGTTTTAGATGTGGTTAGATTTTTATTGATATTTTGTGTTTTTTTAGAAATTAGTAATTTAGATATTTTCTGTCGATATTATGCTGAATAGATTAAAAAAAAAACATCTTAACATCGTAGCAATTCACTTTTCTATGCGGCTTCATAGACATGCATCTACTTCCTTAGGCTACTGATAAGCAGCATATCATCGTTGTCAACTGGGCGTTGAAAACAACTGTCTGTGCTGATAACATGTTGTAGATATGGACAACATGCATTAATAGTACACATCACAAACATGTATAGGTCCAACTGGTCTACTTTGATTCACTGAAAACTCATTTCACTGAATTTTAAAACACTTACCCCAAATCGCTGAGAGCTCAAATCACTGAAAACTCACTTCACTGAATCACATTTCAGTGAATGTAAGTGCTGTTGAGCAAATAAAATGCATATGCCCTTTTCCCCACTGTAGTGTGATCCTGAAATTAGTATATGTAGTTAGGGGGGTGGGGGGCACAGACCCTCACATTGGGGAGTGTGGTGGATGCAGTCTCCCACCTACTTTTGGTTTTATATTGTTAGCTTTCAGTGAAATGAGATTCATAAATATAAAAGCTAAGTAAGTGGGGGCTACACCCCCCACCCCAAATGTTGGAGGCTGTGCCCCTCCAACTACATATACTAATTCCAGGATCGCACTACAGTGGAGAAAAGCACATATACATTTTATTTGCTCAATGGTAGTTACATTTGGTGAAATGAGTTCTCAGTCATTTAAGCTTTCAACGATTTTTTGAGGGTGAATTGAAATTCAGTGAAATGAGTTTTCAGTGAATCAAAGTAGACGGTACAACATATGCTCCAGAGAGAAGAACTTTAAAAAGTCTAGGGCCAAGATACTGGCCTTTTAAAAAAGTCATATAAGAAATGAATGAATGTTTAAGGACACTTGCAAACCATGCAACAGCAGAAATAAAAAATTACATGTCATGGCATTGGCATCTAAAAACTGCACACTTACTATACAAGTATTTGTAGGCCAATTCTTCATGTACTTCACTGATTTACCTCTGGTGAACAGACTTATTCAAAATATTCTTTTTTAAAAACACAGTCATACTGTAGAACCAAACTACTTGTCACATCTAACGCACTATATACACTTATCTGCCTCTATTCTGGCCAAGTAAGAAATATAAGCATCATCACCATTTGAGTTGCAAGCAACAAGAGAATCATGCATCATTACTTTATTGCATGACATGCCGGACTGAAGTCCTGTATGGTGACTGTAGAGAAAGTACAAGACAGCAAGGAAATAGGGAGCGCTCTAGTGCCAGAGGAAGAAGAGGAAATAGGTGGAATCAAAGAAGAATGGCAGTGTCTCAAAACAGCACGTGTGAGGACTATAAAACAGATACTCAGCCATACCAAGGTTTGGAAATAGGGTACATAAGGAAAACTAGCAAGGGAATGCAGATGTCCCCAAAGTTATTAAATAAAAGAATCAGTGTAGAAAAAGTGGGAGATAAAAAATATGGACCTGGCTAAGAAAGAATACTAGCTGGCTAACAAAGGTGCTAAGAGAGCAGTTGCAATAGCAAAGAACAAGGCATCCTAGGTACTCTACCAACTTGTGGAGAGTGACTCAGAAGATGACACAGAGAAACTCTATCAGATTGCTATGCAAAAATCAAAAGTCAAAGAAAATAGTCATCAGACATGCTTCAGAAGGTGCGCTAGCAACAATCTGTTCACCAGTCCCCTGGATATCACAGACAAATGGAAGCAGTGCTTCCAGAAGCTTCTGAATGAAAGAAACCTCCACAGAAGGTGTACTGTCACAGACATTGACTTGCAATGAAAGAGGAAGAAGAGCCCATCCTAGAAAAAGTAAGAAAAATCACTAAAGAAAATTAATTCAGGGAAATCAGCAGGCTCAGATGATGTCACTGAATTTATGATCAAGATATTGGGTGAGCTAGGGGAGAAATGGCTCCACGAGGTTACTCATAAAAATATGGAGAGAAAGCCATATTCTAGATAACTGGAGTATAGAAGAGTAAAGGGGACATTCAAAACTATAAAATCCAAAACAAGTATCACAGCAGTTAAAGGACGTCAGGCACAAAAAAACAAAGGTAAAACAGAAGAACAGCTAGAAGACCACCGTTCAAAACACGATTTAATAAAAACAAATAGTAGTAAAATACAAAGCTTTCAAGTAAAACTCTTCCCAACACTGAGGAAGAGGTTTACTCAAAAGCTTTGTATTTTACTCCTATTTGTTTTATTAAATCGTGTTTTGAATGGTGGTCTTCTGGCTATTCTTCTGTTTTACATTCAAAACTCTGGGCAGACTAGAGGTATCAAACTTCCGTCATACTGCATGAAAGTGCTGGACAGATTGATTAATAAACATGCTAAGTAGTAGACATTAACATCAGAAATGAGCAGTTTAAATTCAGATCAGGGTGCAGTACAACCAACCAGATGTTAGCAGTGAGACAGATAGTTGACAAGTAACTAGAGATGAGAGCATAGTCCAACTGGACATTCCTAGACTTGGAGAAAGCATGCAAACAGGTCCCAAGAAAGCAGATTTGGGCAGTCTTACAATAGTTCAAAGTCTGAGAAACACTGAATTACTACCGGCTATGTACAAAGACCCAATGACACAGTTACATACAGTGTTTGGACTCATAGATAGGCTCTCAGTGGGAGTGAGTATGCATCAGGGTTTAGATCTGAGCACCTTGATTTTTATACTGGTGGTGGACTACATTAGCATATTGGCCAGAGGAGACAGAGCAACAAACCTGCTTTATGCAGACAAAGTAGCATTATAAGCAGGCTTTGAACAGAAACTCTGGCAAATGATAAGGGAATGGAATGCTAAACTGAAGGCACATGGGATGAAAATGAGTACAGACAAGACAGCTGTCATGACAGCAAATGGGTGAAATCAAAAAAACTTAAAAATTAGATGAATGGGAAAACAGTGAACAGGTTTGTTTGTTTATTTATTTATTACTATTTTTCTATGCTTTTCATAATTTTAAGCATCTTAAACATAACATTAAAAAGGGACACAGGCACATACATAATAAAGTAATAGAAGAGAAAATAAATCATATTAACATTTTATTTATTTCCATGCAGGAAAACATTTAAACAATCTTCATTCACTCCATTACAAAAATTGACCACTTCCTGCTTCCTCTTAAATTTAATTTCTCCTGGACAATGTTGTAATTGTATTATCACCACAAATTCAGTTTATTTCCATGTAATTTGATCCTTCCCTTTTCCAAAGATCCTACCCCTAGCTCTTTTATCTTCTTTACAATATTCAATACTTCAGTTACAGATGATTTAGATTTTGATTTCCATTTTCTAGTAATCACTTTTTAGGCAGCCAATAGCATTACATTTAGTAAGGCCTTGCAATGTCTAGGCAAATCAGTTACTATTTCCCATCTCAGAAGAATAATTTCCTTAGTGACAACCATTTACTCTTTCAACATTTGTGGCAATGTATTCTGTTGGGAATTGTTGATATCCGAGACCTCCACCTTTCTCTTCCCATCACACCTCCAGCATTTGATCTCAGCTTTAGGAAAAAAATTCTGAGGTCTGCTTGAGATATAAAACTACCTACGCAGACACTTTCAAACAAAAATCCTAAAAATTGTGGACTATGTTGCATACTTGGGAGCCATGCAGATGTCCTCCCACTGTTCCACTATATAGTGCCTTTCCATTCTCTCTTCTCATTTTTTATCTAATCTCCTTTGATTGATTCTTATAGTTATCATGCAATATTTTATATGTCCTACTAAATATCCCTTTTTGATAGCAATTTCTGTTCTAGACTCAACTAAAAACACTGCCAGAGCTAGTCTTTCATTTAACAATCCCCTAGCCCTTTCTCTTTGCCTATACTCTGTTGTCATTCGCTGGTATGGAAGGTAGACTCTAGCCTGTAGCTTTAACATTTACTTAGCCTCCTTCTACTAGTTTTCCATTTCTTATGTTTTTCCTCATAAAACATTGATTAATTTGCTAATTTTCTTCCATAAATTCCAGCCTTCTCTTGCCTTTTTTGTATATCCCTACTTGAAGTCAATTCTTATTGATAAAATCTCCTTTCTCCATTATTGTGTTGAGTTAGTTCTTAGAATACTTTCTACTTCTTTATGAATATTATATTCTGTATGGCTGTTTTTATTCTCCTCAAGAACCTGCATCCAAAATCTTACTTTCTCCCTACTTCTTAACCTCTCCTTTCATCCTTTCATCATCATCATCAACTCTTTCCACTCTGATGTATACATTCTGGTTGTGCCAATATATGAGCCTTAATTGCGAAACTCTAAAATATCCCATTGTATCAGGTAATTCAAAGGCACCTTGTTCTACAGAGAAAATCAACTAATCCCACTTAACTCTTGGTTTCTTCCCCTCCAACATATATTCATTCAACTACGTATTATTTATTATTTATGGGCCACAACTTCTCTGGTAGATTAACTGGTCTGTTGACCCTTTACAGTCATAACTTAATACATTTCTAGTCTCCCACCAGGACACAAGTGCTCTTCGGCAATTGCATTCTGCTTGGTGAGCACACTCAAGCAACTCTGCAGTCTGCAGCTACCACCCCACCCATACAGTATAAGAAGGAACCAGTACTGCAAAACTAAACAAGGTTATACATTTTGAGCCTCAAGGGCAGGGTCAGTCCACCCAGGCATTTTACTTGTATGTTTTATGAGAGTGAAGCTATAACATTATCAGTGTTTCTTAGTAGTTCTCAGCGTGCTAATAAAACTGACTGTTGTAGCCTTGTGCCCCCCCCCCCAGCTAGTGCAGTAATCCTAACTCTCCAATAGACAGTATACATTTAATTCAGATCTCTGTGACTAAACTAACCATCAAGCAGCCCTCTGAGTGCTTTCTGCCTTAGTTTGTATCACTTGGAGGCCCACTTGTTTACTTGCATCTCTATACATTCCCCTTCATTGCTAATGTATCTCCCTACTCTAATTTGTACACAAACTGGCTACTAATAAGCAAGTTAATGTGAAGACACACTCCCAGCTGTAATAAACTTTGCTGTCTCTTCTCTCCTTCACTTTACAGGTAGAGTTTGAATTAGTACTCACCCCCTCGGAGGCCTTCACTGACAGATTTCCACTGATTGCTCTCTGGTTTCATTGGTTTCTTTGCATTCCACCTGGTTTACACCCCTTGTGCTATCTCCCTCCCCCAATACTAAGTCTATATTAGAATCCTGCTGAGCATGGAGCCATCTTTAAATTTCTAGTCTCCCACCAGGACACAAGTGCTCTTCAGCAATTTCATTCTGCTTGCTGGTAAGCCATTAGACCTCAGGAATTTGTTTAAAGTGTTCAGATTTGTAAAGTAACACTTACTTTTTACTCTTCTCTTGGTGAGCTCCGCCCCGCTCCGTTCGCCCTCACTAATGCTCGGGCTCTCTCCGCTCCTCTGCCCTACCCCCTATTCCCTCTTGCCCCCATAACCTCTACATTTAGAGTAATCACAGCCACACCCACAGCTCACCCTCACATCACCTCCACCAATCACAGCTCCTCAAGTCAGATCAAATTACACCACACCAGCTTGCTCCACCACAAAATACTCTCAGCCACTCTCATTCCCACTAGGCATTATTTACATCACCCAAACTACTTACCCATCCACATATAGAGCAACCCTATAATTCCTATCCAGACCCCCACCTAGAACCAACTTAAACTTTATAACCATGACTATCACACAACTAAGTCTAGTCTGTCTTCTCATAATTCTTTATAACACCACAAGTTATCACTCTAGCAATATCCCTAAACTTAGTAGCACCACACTGCATTATGCGCTCTCATATACAGAAACCACACATTATAATAATATCTGCCCACAACTGTTCAAGAACTACATAATGGACCAATTCAGAACTAAACACATATGCTCTCATTCCTACTCCAAAAAAACACAATACTTTCTCACACTCATCACCAAACTCCAACATCTGTATCACCATTTTAACACCAGGATCACCATAAGTGGGTTTATCCACCCCAACCCAGGCCCAAATCCATCCTGTCCAACACAAACATCCGAACATAACACCCCCACTATTTTCAGCCCTGGGCAAATCAACAACAGCAGCAAAACCAACCATCTTTTAATGCTAAATATCAATATTAGAAGTATCAAAAATAAAATACCTGAACTCCAGGCCGCAATAGCACACTACTCCCCAGACATAGTTGCTTTAATAGAAACCTGGCTAAATAAGAACATAGCTAACTCAGAAGTTCTCCCTACCAGCTACAATACCATTAGACAAGACAGACCACTTCGTAAAGGGGATGGAACTGCCTTACTGTACAAGTCCAACTAAACTGTATGTCAATTACCAAACTCCTACCCCTCCCACAATAATTGGGACATACTTATCTCGCAACTTCAACTTCACCCTAAAAAGGTCATCACCACTATTGTGATCTATATTTCACCTGGTAATACACCTGCTAGCCTTGAAGACTTCCTATCCTGGTGTTCTTCCACATACTCACAAGAAACCCTTATTCTGGAGGATTTCAACCTGGATTGGTTCACCTACAAATCAGAACCACCAAGTAATCTAATAAATCTTCATGGTTACCAGCAGCTAGTCCAAATTCCAACTAGATGTGATAAAAAATCTAAAAGGGAATCCATCCTTGACTGGGTCATAACTAATAACCCCACATTGTACCCCCACACAGGCAGTCTCCCAGACACCTTAAGTGACCACAACATAATGGGTCTATATTAGAACATTGATGTTTCAGAACATCGAATGTTCTAATATCGAACCCTATTCAGTGAACGCTGAAAATAGCGAAGCTGCAGAAAACCAATTTTTTTCCCAGGGAAAGAATTTGGTTGTCCATTTCTGTCACTTTGCTATTTTCAGCACTGTGGTGGAACGTTATGGGTCTGGTTCAGGTAAGTGTGCGATTGTGTGGACGTGAGGGTTAGGGCGGGTTAGGTGAGTTAAGGTTAGGGCACAGGTCAGGTAAGTGTGCGATTGTGTGGACGTAAGGGTTAGGGCGGGGTAGGTGAGTTAGGGTTAGGGCGCTGGTGAGGTGAGTGTGCGATAGTGATGGACCTTAGGGTTAGGGTTAAGGTAAGCGGATAGTTAGTGGTGTATGTACAGTTTAGTGTAGGGTTAGATGTAAGCTTTTAGGTCTATGTGTGTGGATTGCTGTTTGTTTGGTGTGCTTGTGTTGTCTGTATGTGTTTCGGAACAGCAAATTATTACCCTAGGAAAAAAATTTGCTGTTCTGAATGCTCGATGTTGTCAGCGTTCACTGAATTGGGCTCGATATTAGAACATTTGAAGTTCTGACACTTTTATGTTCTAATATAGACCCAACATAATATACCTTATAAGTAGTAGATTAAGCATATGCAAAACAACTAACTAAATATCCATTAGAAACACAAAACATTTCTCTCCTGAGGTCCTCAATACTTTACTCTGTAACTGTGACTGGACCCCCCTAAAAACCCTCCCACTTGACCAGGCTGTAGCATATTTCAATAAAATATTTCTACAACACCTAGACACTGTCGCTCCATTGCGTAAAATCAAGGTTAGAACCTCGACAAACCCCTGGCTCAGTAAAGAAACCAAACAAATCATCAAGTCCAGAGACACTGCCTGGCTTTGCTATCAAAGAAACAAAGAAACATAAAGCCTAACTAAGTACCAAGAATTGCGCAACCATATAAAAAATGCATTAGGCTGGACAAAAACTTCTACTACACGACATTACAAAGTAAATACCAACGCAACCCCCAAAAAGTTTGGAAAAATGTAAACCAGCTACTAAAATCCACCCAAAAGGCTACCCCCCAAACCAACCACCCCTGATGCTAAAGCTTCCATTGAAACACAATTCAACTCCCGCTTTGTGAACTCAATTATATCCTTACTATCACAGGACAGTCCTTTCCTCACTATCCCCCCAACACAAATAACAATAATACAAGCTTTACCCTCAAAACAGCTTCCACCACTTCAATCAAAAGCATGCTCTCCAAACTATAAACCTCCAACAGCAGCCGACCTACTCCACAGCTATTTCTTGAAACTCACAACAGATGCTATTGCTATCCCAATCTCGACTGCCATAAACAGATAAATTGTTGAAAACTATGTGCCCAAACTCTGGAAAATATCCTATGTTATACCCATACATGAAGGCAGAACTTCCACTGAACTTAATAACTACAGACCCATTGCTTTTCTCTCCCCTGGCCAAAATTCTAGAAAAATGCATCCATACCCAGGTGCTAAAATATCTCCTAGACAGCATCATCCTGTCACCTACTCAGCATGGTTTCAGACCTGCCCATATTACCACTACAACCCTCCTCTGCTTCACAGACACAGTAAACCATCTCAAAAAACAATGTCCAAAGCATTTGACACAGTCTCCTACCAAATCCTGCTAAACAAACTAAACCAATTTCACCTATCAAATTCCACTCTTACCTGGTTCCAAAGCTATTTAACTGACAGGTACCAAGCTGTGAAATGGGAAAATTCTCTCTCTCTCCTCAGCTGCCCATAACTATGGGAGTCCCACAGGGTTCTATCATAGGACCACTACTATTCACAATCTTTAAAAATGACCTCCATACCTCCACACAGCATGCATCTATCATTCAGTATGCAGATGACACTACCTTAACCTGTGCTACACAAAATATTCCCACCCTCCTGCAAACAACTCAACTAGCATTCTCTGACGTTGAAAACTACCTTACTAAAGCCCAACTTATTCTCAATCCAAAGAAAACTCAGCTTATGATTATAACCAGTTCTAACAAAAACACTGATAACAGTCAATTCACTATCTACTTCACAAATGCTACTCCAATCGCTCCAGTGGCAGAGGCTAAGCTATTGGAAATAACCATAGACTCCCACCTAAAATTTGATAGTCATCTCAACTTAATTAATAAAAACGTACATGCCAAACTGGGATCACTCTATCATTTCAAACCATTTCTTACCAACAACACAAGATCAGCCATTGCTCGCTCTCAGCTTCTATCCATCCTACTCTATGCATCTCCCATTCTGACTAATCTCAGCAAAACTGAACTAAGCAAAATGGAAGCCTGCTATAACAGAATTGTCTGCTTTACTGCAAATTGCTCATATAGAACTCATCATTGTACTGCTTTGAGACAGCTTCACTGGCTTGAATGCCCAACCTCCTAACCTACAATCAGGTTTGCCTCTGTCAGTCTATCTATTACCTCCCAAATAAGTGTCCTGCCCTCAAAAACCTAGTGCAACATCACTCAGCCAAAAGGCCTCTTAAGATCATCAAGAAAACTACTACTAGAAGTCACCAACAGCTACAATAGCTTTGGAGATGCACTATATAGTAATTCAGTGGCTAAAAAATGGAACTCTGTCCCCATTAGCATTCAAAACACATTGTCCAAAGCCACCTTTAAAGACCTCATCAGGCAACATCTCAAGCAAAGTTGGCAGTGCCATGATTGCTCCCCAGGCTAGTGAAAGCAGATAAGGTACACATACTAAACCTAGAGTACTTGATAATAGTTTTCAATCTTACTCACAAACACTGGCTAATCTACAGTGTATGTACTGTACCTGTGTACTATGTATGTATTCTACCTATGTTCCAAATTTCAGCTGTACACCACAAATCTATTAATTACCTTTATTTTTAAATTAATATATTTTTGTTTGTTCTCTCCACTGTAACTGTTGATGTGCTGCATACCACTGTAAAAAATGTCTTTTATAATTTGTGTGTATACTGATCATGTCTAAATAACTAAATGTATCTGTAATTTTTCTATTTGGAGCTTTTCTCCCTGGGCCTCTGCTAAAAAAGGGCCTTTTCGGCTCAGTCAGACACCCCCAGTTAACAAATGTAAAATAAATAAAATAACCCAAATTCACCAGAGAGCAATAAATAATAATAATGCAGAGCAAAAAAATAGTTTTAGCAAATATAGGCACATAGAATTGTTTACAACTGCTTTAAAAATAGCAGTACAAAGTATAAGGCTAGAAAGTCAATGCAGCAGTGCTTGATAAACTCATGCAACATATATGTGGAAATTTAGTTATACTTCGGTTCACTCCCCCTGTAAGATAAACAAAAGTAAATGTTTTAGGCATTAACCATTGTCTTTCTAGCCATTACAAGATGATTCTCTACGGATCTGCTCCTTAAAGAATTTTTAAAAGTATCAATGGATTCTTGTTTTTTGATTTCAGTCGATAAGTGGTACCAGGTTGAAGATTTTAGACTAGAGACATCTCTTTCTCCCAGTGTGGTTTTGAAAGGGGGGGGGGGCAAACAAGGGATGAGAAGTTGAGTTGTCTTTTGATCTTCTGAAATCATACGAGTTCTGTTGAAGAAGAACTTTCCTTTTAGAGGGGGACAGTAACTTAGTTTTAGAATGGTGACATTCAGATTGTTTGGCAGAAAAGTTGCCCTATTAGTCAGTGATAGACAACTGGTGTCTTCCAGTAGTGTGCAGTAATGGAGTAAGGGATCTGCAAGTAGTAGGAATCTGCCAGTTTTGCTCTCACCATTTGTGTTCTGTGTTTTTTTATTAGCAGAATGTAAAACCAGAAAAGGAAAAACATATTCCTGCTTAGGCAGTAATATGTTTTAGCAATAAATAAACAGTCCTTTGGTGAAAGAAGTCGAGCAATTTTGCTTCATAGCTTGTTAACCGAAGACGTAATTGGCTATAATATCTGTGTGTGTTGCAAAGGAATGCAAGGAGTTCTGATGAGTCCTAGGTATCTCTGTTCTGCGACACTGGGAGTAGTGTTCCCACTGAGATTAATTAAGAGTAGGGAAATACTGGGCATGTTTATTTTTGGTGTGGAGAAGACCATACCTTTAAGACGTTTTGGTTAATTAGCAGTTCATTGGAGGGGAACCAGTTACAAAGTTGAATGAAGTCATTTTACAGTCTGATTTCAAGAGTAATATGAGTAATTGCTGGATTATAAGAGAAGCATGTCATCTATATATATGACGAGATTGAGATTTGGGTGGTTGAGGTGAAGATTATTGATAAAGAAAGAGAACAGAAAGGGTTCAAGCACTGCCATGTGTGGCTTCCCTGTGTTCAGCAGTTCTTTGGAAGAAACAGAGAAAGACAGTTTTTGTAATAAACCAGGCATGATCTTTCCTGCAGGTAACTGAAATCAGTTAATTGTGTTATCTTCAAAGTTTAATTGTTCTAGCTTATTGAGAAAAATGTTACGACTAACAGTTTCAAATGCCCTACTCATATCTACAAATAGACCTACAGTGATGAGGCCTTCCTTCATGTTAAATGATATCAGTGGCTGCTAAAATGGCTGTGAAAGAGATGAAGGTATTTGAAAAACTATGCCATACATCACAGAGCAAACCATATCTGTTAATGTACTATAGCAGCTGTTTTACTGCATTTTTTTCAAATATTTTAGTAATAGGTTCATAGGTAGGTACAAGGCTATCGGCCCAAGGGCCTACGTAAGCCTAGCCAACAAGGTTCCCTGGCTTACGCCTCCCAAGAAAGTTATTTTCCTGTGCCACTGTCTAGCAGAGACACAGAAGTGATTCCCGGGGTGTATTTCCTATTTCCCATCCACTCAAGATTTTTCTTGAAGAGTGCTAATGAAGAACTTTGCTTGACATAGATGGGTAGCCTGTTCCAGAGTATGGGAAGTCTCTGGGACAGGAATCTATCCCTCCAGCATGTCCTGTTTATTGTGGTGACAAGGTTTAGGTCCCCAGAGTGTGTAGCTCAGAGGGATTGGAATTTCTTTAGGTGTAGCATGCCCAACAGCTCTGGGTTTGACATAGCTTTATATGTTAGGCAGAGATCACCTTGGAGTAGGCGATATACTATGGAGTAAAGCTGGAGTTTTTTGAGGTGGTCAGTGTAGGGCATTTGTTTGAGGCCAGTAATTCTCTTTGTGAGGTACTTCTGTGGCCTTTCCAGCTGCTGCAGATGTCTTGTGAGGTACATTTCAAAAGGGGCATTGTACACTATAATGGGTCTAATGAGTGTCAAGTAGAGGGGAACAATGACCTCTTTTTTCCTGGATGAGAACCCTTTTATGATGGGATGTGCCACATAGAAGGACTTCCTGACTACTGTGGCGATGTGACTATCAAAGGAGAGACTACTGTCCACCTGGGTTCCAAGGTCTCTTAGCACACATTCGGTGTTAAGTAGATTGCTGCCTATGTGGTAGTTCATCGGTACAGAGTTTTTACTAAAGGGGATGACACTGCACTTTTTGGTATTGAGCTTGAGGCCATGGCTCTGACACCAGGCATCTGTCTCAGCAAGGCCTTTCTGTAGGATGTCCACATCATTTGGGGACTTGACTATGGCTCCTAGTTTGCAGTCATCCGCAAACTTCATTAGCCAGAGGCCTTCTGTGTTAGCCTGTACTTCAGAGAAGTAGATACCAAACAGGAGAGGTCCCAGGATGGAATCCTGTGGTACTCCACTTGTCACTGCTTTGAGGTCAGATTTGGAGTCTGCAACTTTTACAGTGTGGGTTCTGTCAGTGAGCCAGTTGGCAACTCATCTTGTGATGTAGGGATTTATACCTAGTTTACTGAGTTTAGCTATAATTCCAGAATGGGGGATGGTGTCGAAAGCCTTGGCGAGGTCAAGATAGGCTGTGTGAACCACCTTACCCTCATCTACGGCTTTGGTGACTGCCTCAAAGAAGTCAATCAGGTTCAGGAGGCATGATCTGCCTTTCACAAACCCGAACTGGGTGCGATCCAGAGTTTGGAGGTTACCAATGTCTTCGTTTATGAGTTCCATTATGATACCTTCCATGGCCTTGCAGACCAGGCTCGTCAGGCTAACAAGTTGATAGTTCCCAGGATCAGTGGTGGCTCCGCCTTTGTGGAGTGGGATAACTGTTGCTGTGTGCCATTCAGTGGGCATAAAGCCTGATACGAGGCTATTATTGAACATGGTGCTTAAGTGGGGAGCCAGTTCGTTCTGAAGTTCGTGTAAAACACAGCCTGGGATGTTGTCCGGTCCCATGGATGCTGTGTTTTTGGCTTTAGAAAGTGCAGCTTTTACCTCCGTAGTTGTGATTACAGGGACTCTGCATTCTTCCTGTATAGATATAGGCCCTTTAGGGGGTGGGGGGTAAAGTTAGCACTGAACCTATCTGCCAGGATGTTGGCAATATCAGTTGGTTCTGTAATTTTCTTGCCTTTGTGCTGTAACTCAGAGCAGATCTGGGTGTTGCCATCAAGATTCTTGACATAGCTATAGAATGCTTTGTGGTTGTCCTTAGAATTAGTGGCAATTTTGTTTTCGTAGCTAGCTTTGGAGGATCTTATAAGGGATTTCAGCTTTTTACTGAGGCTGACCAGGGAGCTCCTCCACTCATGGGATTTTACTCTCTTTTGCAACAGTTTCTTCCTTCTGTTATACAGTTTGTTTATGACAGGGGACCACCAGATTGGCTTCCTTTTTTTGGAGGATAGTGTCTTGGTTCTGTTTGGGATAGCATGATGCATGCACTCGTAAGTGCTTACAGAGTGCATTTGTGTAGGATTCAGCAGTTGTAACTGTATTGTCCATTTGCATGGGTGTCATGAAGTTCACCACTTCTGTCTTAAGAAGCATAAAGTTGGCTTTGGAGAAATTTTTTACCATGGTTTCCTTAATGGGGAGTGCAGGTGGGATGCGGATATCAAGGGTGATTAGCTTATGGTCGGATCGGACCAACGAGGAGTTGACTTCAGGTGTGGAACACTGGTCACTCATGTTGGTAATGACTAGGTCTAGGATACTGTTGCCCCTGATGTGGGTGTGGATAAGTTGATCCAGGGCATTGGAGCTTATGAATTCCAGAAAGCGTTGAGCTAAGGAATTGGTACACGAGTAGTTTTCCCAGTTAATGGTGGGGTAGCTGAAGTCACCCATTATTAGGGTGTTTGGTTGAACCCTAATATTTTCCAGTACATCAAGAAAGAAAAGAGGAGTTGGAATCCTGGGGCATGGTGGGGGATCTGTAGCAAGCTACAATTTGGATTGCAGTTTTGCCCGGAGTTAGCTGCACTTGGATAACCTCGGATGCATTATGCTGAGCAACTAGCCTGGAGGTGTGGATATCCTTAATGAATATGGATACACCACCGCCTTTGGTGTTTCTGTCCAGGTTACATGGCCGAAAAGTGTGGTGTGAGTTATAGCCTGGTAATGCAGGGGTGCTCTCTGGAGCCTTGAACCAGGTCTCAGTCACTGCACAGATATCAATGTTCTCCATTTTAAGAAGTGCCTCGAGTGAGTGCATTTTGAGATTTAGACATCTAATAGAGCAAAAATTATTTATGAACCTATACTTCATATCACCCGGAGAAGAACCTTTAGGTAATAGAATGATGAATGATTATCTGACTGCATAAGGGAGAGTAGCAGAAGGTAGGGAAAGGTTAAAGATATGTTAAGTAGTTTGGCAGTCTTTTCTGCAGCCTGCTTTAGAAAGGTAAACTGGAGCATAGAAAGGTGACACTAGATTTCTTCTGTTTTTATTGTATGGATTTAGTATGCCAAGCCAATATTTCTGTAAAGTGAAAGGTTGCTGCATGGGCAGCTATAGGGTATAATGGAGATGAGGATGAGTTGGCATGTCTATGATGATGATGTCATGATGGAGGGTAATGAGGCAAAAAGATGTTTACAATGTTGGTTATGGAGGACTACAGAAACTGTGCATAATTACTGGTAAAGGTGGTAACAGTAAGGAGGGGGGTCATTCTCAAATTATAAGGAATTAGTTAAGGGCCCTGCCAGCTGTTTCAATTTTTTTTTCAGAATTGTTTTGATTTAGACCAGTTTTCTTCCTGCTTCTGTCTACTGGAGTAGTGAATTGAGAAACATCATTTTCCATACTTTTCACGTAGCATCTCTGCATCTCATTTTTGCCTTAATGTCTAACGTTAGCCACAGATAGAGCTGAGGTCTAATTCTTCCTTTTGTATTAGGTTTAATGAATCTTGAATTAGAGTGAGAAAGCAAGAAAAGAAAAGCTCTAGTGTAGTAGATGGAATGGTCCTTCTGTAGAGTTTATAGCACTATATTGAGCTGAGGTAGCTTTGCTCTAGGAAAGGCTCTTTCTGAAACTATTTGGGGTGGTTATCTAGGGATATTGAAGGACAAGATGTATTTTATGGGTGAGTGCTCACTAAAGGCATGTGGAAATATCTTGATGTAAAGACATCTGTTTTGGATATTTGTTATAATTAAATCTAAAGGTGAAATTTTACCTGTTTGTTATAAAGTTTAGTCTTTGTATTAGTTGGGATAAGATAAGTTTCTGTAAAATGTTGCTAAGGAGATTTGATTATTTTTCTGTAGCATTGACATTAAAAGGTACAGTTGGCATAATGGTTAAGTTGGTCTTTGCCTCCCAAGCACAAGGTACAAGGGTCAAGCCTGACTTCCAGCTAATAGCTGCTTGGAGTTTGCACATTCTCCTTGTGTCTCTGTGGAGTTCCTCCAACCAAAAAATATGCTGAATGTTTTCATTTCTAGCTCACCAAAGAATGGAGTGCTGGGCAGCAGCACAGGCTTTACATGGTGCCTTCTAGGATAAGAGTTGCATAAACCAGCTGCTTTGAGCATCTGTTGTGGTGTGCAGTATCCTCATGATAAAACATAGATCACTGCTTGCATGCTATGGCAGAGCCAGCTTCTCAACAGTATAAAATATGGCTCTAGATGATTCAGTAGTTTTGACTAATATCACCAAATGGGCATGGGTACTGGCCCTGTGCCAGGGACCCATGCTAATGATGTGAGGAGTGTATATTTTCCTGTGTGTCCGCCATAAAGCCTAGGGTCAATAAGCTACTGGCTGACCAATGTCCATCTGCCCAGCTTGAGTTGTCAATCAACCTGCCAAACATGAACTGAGAACTGCTACACTTAGTGTAGGCTCACTGACAACATGCATCTTGGAAGTGGATGATATGATGGTAAGGAGCAGACTGGACATCCATGTATCCAGGGGACAAGATGAAAGGGCAGTGCAGCAAAGCAACTTGTCTTGGGATCCAGAGTCTACTACTCCAGAGAAGGACAGACTAGAACTGGTGTGGGAATTGTACTGAGGGGAAAGACTTCAGAAAACAGTGAGGGATGTCATCAGAATTAATGACAGACTCATGGCAATCAGATTCCAGCCTAATGATAGGTAGTATTCATAATCTCAGTCTATGCCCCAAAGAAGGGATGTGATAGTGAGGAAAAGAGTGCATTCAGACAGCAGTTGCAGAACCTTCTATATAAAGCAGGACAACAGGAATTAGTGTTTATAATGGGTGATCTGAATGTACATATTGGAATAGACAGAACAGGGTGTGAGGACCGTGTGGGTCCACATGGGTAGGGCAACAGGGATAAAAAAAGGAGAGGCCATTCTCGACTTCTGTTTGGTGAATGGCTTCATAGTAGTAACACATGGTTCAGAAAGAGAAACAGTCACAAGTTCACATACAAGAGTGGCCAACATGCAACTCAGTTAGACTGTAGACTTCCTCCTACTAAGGAAAGTGCACTGCAGAATCATCTTCAGTGAAACAGATGGACCACAGCACAAACCACTGTTTGGCAAAAGCAGCTGCAAGCAGTGGTCAGAGAAGGATTTAAGGTTAACAGAGACCAGGATGAAGACCTGGAAGTTGACTAGAGAGAAAGTATGAAAATTCAAGTAATTAATCAGAGCTCTAGCACCTCAAGAAGAAGAGGAAATTGTAGAAGCTGAAGAGAAATGGCAGCACCACAAAACTGGGGGAAATAGAGAAAAATGGATCCTGAGGGTACTCATAGCAGAGTGGAGAGAGAGAAAGGTGTATTCCAGATGACTGCAGAATAAGCATACAAGCGCCATTGTGTTCAAGATCAAAGGGGACTTTCAAAAGTGTGGGCAGTACAGAAGTATCAAACTCCTGGTGATAGAATTCAGAGTATGTCATCCATCAGAAGAAAAGCAGCAGTGAGGAACATTGAGGAAGGCTATGTAACTATAATAGCCGAAACTGGTTTGTTTTTTTTCCTTTTTTTCTATGGCTGACATTTAATAAATATTGGATTTGTTCAGTGTCACAGTTTGCTGGATTAGTTTGCTGCTTTTCAAATTGATATTCGGGCCATGCAATTGCCTTACATGCAGGGGGTTGCTTTTTTCTGTTATCCATCAGAAGAGACATAAAACTGAGGTCCTGTCTGCTTGAAGGGGTGGAAGATCAGGTGGATGTAAAAGATCCCATGGCACCTATCAAAATGAGTAGGGGTTCTTTATTTAAAATTCATAATTTGCATTATATACATTATGTACAATGTTATATATAGATTATTTACAAATATTTACAACTGTTTTACATATTTTCCTCTACATTTTTTACTCTTTTAATCAGGTACATATCATATAATTGAACAATTAATTTAATGAACACCTAATTGTCAAACTGTAATTGCCAAACTACCTATTTACTGAACAACCTAATCATCGAACTGGAAATCATCGAAAGATTTTACTTGGTCATCCTGAAAAAAAATGTTGTGACTGACATGCCGACTGCCCGTGATTTACCCATTACTTCATGTAGTGCAATCACAAAGTTGGTATATTTAATTTGCAGAGGCTGTGGAGGTTGCAGACCCCTGCAAACACATACAAAAGTTTATCTTTCATGGTGATTTACCCATTACTTCATCTAGTGCAATCACAAAGTTGGTATATTTAATTTGCAGGGGCTGTGGAGGTTGCAGCCCCCTGCAAACACATAAAAAAGTTTATATTTCATGGTGTTGGCCAACCAGTTTGATGAATATGTCATTTGGTGAATAGGTAGCTCGGCAATTAGGGTTTGACAATTAGGTCTTTGATAAATTAAGCATTCAGCAATATGATATAGACCCCTTTTAATCCCACACTGTTTTTTCCATAACCAGTATTGTAGCTTTTTCAAAATTTCTTACAATATCTAATTTCCCTATTAAAATTTTTGATTCTGCTTTTCTCATTGGTTTATCCTCTACTATTTCTCTTATAATCATAAGAAGTTATTTTCTTCCTTTCCCTTTTATTCAAAAATTGTTTGATTCAATAACTTATTTACTTTCCTTTTTATTCTATTTTCTATTACCTTCATAAATATCTAATAATCAAGATTAACACTATCGATCTCCAATTGTTTATATCTGTTTTGTCTCCTTTCTTCCATATGAACTTCACTGTAACCATACATATTCTTTAATGTTGTATTTCTTTCTCTAACCATTAATTAAAAATCCCCAAGAGACATTAATTTTGTCATTCTTACAAATCTCTTTACATCAAATATTCAATTCCATCCAAACCCATAGCAGCTTCTTGGTTCACTGTTTTTAAAACTTTTTTTATTTCTATCATAGTAATCTTTTTTCCATCTCCTCGTTATCATCTTTAGTTAGCTTTTTGAAGTTTCATTTATGTCTTCCTCTAGTTTCATATTTGACAAATGTTTTCTTATGATTTTTTTAATTACTTGCATTATTTCTGTTTGTGCATTTACTATATACCCTTCCTCACCTCTTAACTCTCTTATTATTCTATTATTTTCTTTTACCATCTAACTTAGGTAAGGCACTGCTTCCTCTTTTTTCCCTTTTAAAATGTATCTTTATTTAAATAGCATGCCTTTAATTTTTTCTTGATTCATTTTATATATATTATTTTTCTAGAAATCTTTCTTTGTTACTTATTATGTCTTTAAAAACTTGATTACCGATGCCTTTATATTTACAACTATATTGTTATTCTTTCTTATATTTCTGTTTTAACATTATCCACCAGCTTGTCCAATCTTTGTAAAACCTTTTCATATTAATATGATCTAAACAAAATTGAGCAATTAGTTTCCTTACATAGTCATTCAATTCTGCTTGATTTATTCTTTTAATATCTCTACCTATTTTTATATATCCTTCATTTTCTTAAATCTCTATCCAGATGATCTTAAAAATGTAACTTTTATTCCTTTGTCCTTTAGTCCTTTCCTTGTAGACTCTCTGATATTATAAAATAATCAATTTCTGTTATCAAATTACCCCTTTTGTATGTCCAGTCTTTATTGTTCCATAAATACATCTTTCCACTTTATTTATGAAATGACTTTAACAGCTGTTCTTTCTTTTCTTCTATGCCTTAAATCACAGTTAAAATCTCCACTAATATTATTTGCATATTGAGACTAACATAATCAGGAATTTCTCTGAACATAATTTTCCTTTGCTGTTGTAAAATGTGCGCATATAGTGTCACTTTCTGTATACTTGGTTCTTCCCATTTATATCCACTAATAACGCTCTTCCTATTATCACCAATTAATCGTCCACAATTTCAATAATTTCTTTACTTAAATTTGCTATACCTGAGCACTTTTTTCTGCTATATTCCATGTAACTTTACATTCCCATAGTTCATTTACTTGTGTTCTCTCTTCTTCTATTAAAACTCGTATATCTATTAGTATTATGATATCCATATCCAGTAATCTACAACATACTGACACCCCAGTCTTCTTTTTACATTCTTTATACTATTCACATTTATAGATACAATTCTCACTCTATAAAGAATATTTTATTTTTCATCCTTTTACTTTTTTATTTTTTCTTATATCTATATTTTTAAATTTATGGTTTCTGTCCTTTACTCTCTTTCCAGTAGAATTCCTTTTAATTCTTACCCACTAATCTTCTTCCTCTTTACTCAAATTACTTATTTCTTCTTTTTCTATTTCTTCCACTGTGTTTTCCTTTACGTCCACCATTATATCATTCTCATTTTCCATTTGTATCCCTTCTATGTTATCTGCTATAACATTATCTTTACTTGAACTTCCTTCCTTTCCTGTGTATCTTGTCATTTTACATCACAATCCATCCATGAGTGTCCTATTTTTCACATTTTATACATTTTTGTTCAGATTTTATTTGCTTCATGACCAGTTTTACCACAAATAAAACATTTTCTTTTATCATAGTTATTAATTAAATTGTTATTTTTTTACCACAAAACAAACATGTTTTTGGTTGTCTTCATATTTTACCAACCCCCTGTTCCCTACCACATTGATTATACTAGGCACATGTTTTATTTTTTCATTTTTCAATTGCAATATAACTCCACATTCCTATCCTTCAGTCCATAAACCGCTGCTGTCCTAAATCATCAATGTAATGTTTACTACATCTTTGCACACAGTCTTTAAATAGTCTTTTGGAATGTCTTTTAATATCCCCATATGAAATTGAATACATAGTCTCTTTTTCTGTCTCTCTTTTAAATGCCTGTACAACATATAAGTTCCTAGGACTATCTTTTTTTTCCATATTGTTCTAACATTTTTTCCATGTATTGTGCTTCTTTAAAAAAATATCAGAAAAAGAGACTTTGTTAATACAAATAAATGCTCTTAGCTCTCTGGGTTCGATACCCAGTGGTGAGATAACATATATATCAAGTTATTTTTCCATCTTGCTGCTTACTCTTACACAATACTGACTTTTCACTTCTATTTTCTTTCCCTCTTTTTTTTTCTCCCTCTCTTACAGTTTGTGCATAAGATCTTTTTTTCTCTTTTCTTATTTCTTGTACTTCCTTTTCTTGTATTTTCTCCATTATTTCACCCCGGGACACTGCTGTTTCAATTTCCGGTTCACTTTGTTCAATCAAATACTTAAGATACATATCCTGCAATCCTCCCGATTGGCAGGTTGTAATGATACATCTTGCCTGTGATTCTCCTTCATCCTCGAACCATATCTGCTAAAATAACATTTCTGTATCTTGTGTAGACTCACACTGCTCCTCTTGTGTCACCAAACCCTCCTCCTTCTTCTGCTCCCCTATTTTCATATTGCCCTTCTCTGAAAATAAGCTTGTTTGTGCAAGCTCACTTGCCTTTTCCATTGCCTCATCTTCCATCCTTCTACTTTTACTCTCACCACTCTCACTGGTACCATTCTCCTTCATACTGCTCCTTGCTTCTCCGAGCTGCCTTCATGCTGGGACCAGATGCCGAAGTGTAGGAGAAGTTCCCCAGTGGTCTAGCCAAATTCCCCCTATTAGTATAAATGGCACATCAGGTCTTCCATGCAACAATACTTCTAGTCAAGTAGGACTAACCTGGTTACCAAGGATATGCATACATGTTCCTTTACAGTAGTGGATTCTACCAACTTGGGTGATATGAAAGAAGACTCATTTGTGACTAGTGTCATTATTAGTTTGAGATGAGGTTTGCTTTAGAGCAATGGACATAGTCTTTTTGACAAGAAGAGTAGCTCTACTACCAAATCCCAGTCTTGGACTTTTATCACTGAAAATGTACTATTTATTTGTTATGGACTTAAGGGGCATGTAGTTAGGCAGCATAGGATGGTGGTTTGTAGGATGACATTGGTGATCAAGAAGAGGAGGATGAGTGTGAGGGCAGCACCAAGGATCAAATGGTGGCAATTGAAAAAGGGTAATTGTGAGGTGATGTTCAGGGAATAGTTAAGTCAGGCACTGGATGGCAGTGAAGAGTTACTGAATAGCTAGGTAACTACAGCAGAGCTAGTAAGAGAGATGGCTAGAAAGGTGCTTGGTGTGACATCTGGAAAGAGGAAGGAGGAAAAGGAGACCTGGTGGTGGAATGAAGAAGTACAGGAGAGTATACAGAGAAAGAGACTGGTGAAGAAGTGGGATGATCAGAGAGATGAAGAAAGTAAACAAGAGTATAAGGAGCTGAGGTGCATGCAAAGAGATAGGTGGTGAAGGCTAAGGATAAGGCATATGAAGAGTTGTATAAAAGGTTGGACACTAAGGAGGGAGAAAAGGACCTGTACCGATTGGCGAGACAGAGGGACCGAGCTAGTAAAGATATGCAGCAGGTAAGGGTGATAAAGGATAATGAGGGAAACATACTCAAAGTGAGGAGAGTGTTTTGAGCAGATGGAAAGAATACTTTAAGGGTTTGATGAATGAAGAGAATGAGAGGGAGAGAAGGTTGGATGATGTGTGGATAGTGAATCATGAAGTGCAGTGGATTAGCAAGGAGGAAGTAAGGATAGCTATGAAGAGGATGAAGAAAGGAAAGGCTGTTGGTCCAGATGACATACCTGTGGAAGCATGGAAGTGTTTAGGTGAAATGGCAGTGGAGCTTTTAACTAGATTGTTTAATGAAATCTTGGAAAGTGAGAGGATGCCTGAGGAATGGCGAAAAAGTGTTTTGGTACTGATTTTTAAGAATAAGGGTGATGTGTAGAGCTGTAGTAACTACAGAGGGATTAAACTGATCAGTCATAGCATGAAGTTATGAGAAAGAGTAGTGGAAGCTAGGTTAAGAAGGGAGGTGATGATTAGTGATCAACAGTATGGTTTCATGCCCGGAAAGAGCACTACAGATGCAGTTTTCTCTGAGAGTGTTGATGGAGAAGTACAGAGAAGGTCAGAAGGAGTTGCATTGTGTCTTTGTGGATTTAGAGAAAGCATATGACAGGGTGCCTAGAGAGGAGTTGTGGTATTGTATGAGAAAGTCGGGAGTGTCAGAGAAGTATGTAAGAGTGGTACAGGATATGTACGAGGGTAGTGTGACAATGGTGAGGTCTGTGGTGGGAGTGACAGATGCATTTAAGGTGGAGGTGGGATTACATCAGGGATCAGCTCTGAGCCCTTTCTTATTTGCAATGGTGATGGACAGGTTGACAGACGAGATCAGACAGGATCCCCCGTGGACTATGATGTTTGCAGATGACATTGTGATCTGTAGTGAGAGTAGGGAAGAGGTGGAGGAGACCCTGGAGCGGTGGAGATATGCTATAGAGAGAAGAGAAATGAAGGTCACCAGGACTAAGAGAGAATATATGTGTGTGAATGAGAGGGAGGATAGAGGAATGGTGAGGATGCAGGGAGTAGAAGTGGTGAAGGTGGATGAGTTTAAGTACTTGGGATCAACAGTTCAGAGTAATGGTGAGTGTGGAAGAGAGTACAGGCAGGATGGAGTGGGTGGAGAAGAGTGTCAGGAGTGATTTGTGACAGACGAATACCAGTAAGAGTGAAAGGGAAGGTCTACAAGAGGGTAGTGAGACCAGCTATGTTATATGGGTTGGAGACAGTGGCAATGACAAAAAGGCAGGAGTCAGAGCTTGACGTGGCAAAGTTGAAGATGTTAAGATTTGCACTGGGTGTAACGAGGATGGACTGGATTAGGAATAAGTATATTAGAGGGTCAGCCCAGGTTGGAAGGTTTGGAGACAAAGCCAGAGAGGCAAGATTACTTTGGTTTGGACATGTGCTGAGGAGGGATGCAGAGTATATTGGGAAAAAGATACTAAGGATGAAGCTGCCAAGTAACAGGAAAAGAGGAAGGCCTAAGATAAGGTTTATGGATGTGATGAGAGAGGACATGCAGGTTGTTGGTGTGACAGAGCAAGATGCAGAGGACAGGAAGAAATGGAAGCAGTTGATCTGCTGTGACGACCCCTAACAGGAGCAACCGAAAGAAGAAGAAGATCTTCTTTCAAACAGATTTCAGAAATAGATAGGAAGGTTTCATTAATTTATTTATTTATTTTGGCTACTAACCAAACTTCCAAGTACTTCCATTTATTATTTAGACTACATACATTTAGGGAAGTAATTTTAAGGCATTTGTTTCTTTAGGGTTATTGTATGTAGTTGTAGCTTGCTTGAAGAGCTGACCAGTTTCTGGCTTTGATCGGATATCTCATGATTTGGCTGATTTTAAAATATGATGGAAAAGTGTTGAAAGAACGTCTTTGATATTAGTCAAGTTAATTTAAGGAAGTTTGTAGCAAGAATATCTGAATAGGAAATGGTTTATCCAGAAAGTTAGAATTGTTTTGTAGCAGTAATGTGTGTCTAAAAAATGGCTTATTATGAATGTCAGTTAATTTTGATGAATGTCAATTAATTTTGACTTGTATTCATGGAATAGGATAACAAGCCATGGTGGTACAGCGGTAGCATTGTTGCCTCACAGCAAGAGGTTCTCCTGTTCGATTCACGGCTGGAGTGCCTTCTGTGTGGAGTCTGCATGTCCTCCCTGCAGTCAAGTGGCCTTCAAAAGACATGTGTGAATGGGTATGCCTTCGCTGAAGGTTGGGTGTCAGGCTGGCAACTCGGCACCATAAAAAAATCTACTGCCAATCATTAGCGGACCAGAGTTCCGCTGTGGCGACCCCTAACCGGGAAAAGCCGAAAAGACAAACATTCATGGAATAGGATATTTATTCTTATTTGGAAGAAGTGAACAAAATTTAAATTGCCATCTTTTAGCTGGGTGTAGTGGAATTTAAAGTATTTACAATATATGAACAGCTACCTACTAGAACTGAAAGAGTTTTGAGGGATGCTATTAGTTTAAATTGAAGACGTAGGACTGGGAGCATCATTTTGACCAGAGAAATGCTATGCATGATCCATCATTAACAAGGAAAAGGAAAGTCTGTACCCTGAAGATAGTGGCAGTTCATAGGTAAGACAGGAAAGAAAGAAAGAGGGGTGGAGGAAACTTTTTAGTTTCCTGTGGGTGATGACATGAACGTTTCTCTGCCAAGTAAGCTATGAAAATTGATTTGGCATACAGGGAATATGAAGAATGAAGAGAAACTGATTTAAGTCATAATAATAGAAAAAGAATAGGGGATATAATGTGATGTCAGTCCATTTGATGTTTAGACTTTGAGAAGAAGGGAGTTTAGAGGATTATTTATAAAAAAATGACTTCCTTATGCAGTAAATTAGGAGATTTAATTTCAGGACAGTCCATTTGATGCCATGACTGTGCCAAGAAGGGATGTTAGGGGATTCAATTTTAATAAAGAAATTTACTTTGCAGTCTGTGTTACACCTAGAACACCCTGACAAAAACATTCTGATCCCAGATTAATGGTTTTAAGAATCTGGGAGAGGTGGTTAAAAAGAGGAAAGTCTGAATGAGGAGGTCAATGCTGCAATCAGTTGTGCTGACACCAGGGTGAGTCCGAGAGCAAAGGATTACTGGGAAAGTTTAAGTTATAGTTACCAAGATAGAATTAAACCTTGAGACACACTTTTAATAACATGACCAATAGGAACCCATATAAACAGATAGATATAAATATAAATATAAATAAAGATGCATTCATGCAGAACATTGTAGAGCTGCACTTACATATCTGGAATGTATGTTTCCCCATGGCATTGTCTGCTATACACAGAGTTAAGAATTTCGTGTTCCTTTTTGTCACCCATTCAATCCCAAGGTGTTATCACTCATAGGTATAAACTTTTTATGTGCCACCAAGCATTGTTTTGTACCTAAACAAAAAAATTACATAAGGACAATCCTGAATAACAACATCACCATGGAGATTTTTATGTAATATCTGTATGTGACAATGTTCATGTTATTAATGCTACCAACCATCTCAGAACACATGCCTAGAGTCAACAATATATCATCTGAAATGTAATTGAGATATCAACATTAACCAGCATTTGCTGGAGTCACTGAAGAGCATTTGAAAATATGCGGGTCAGCACACATGGCCAAGTCACACTGTCATGTTTCTCACCTAAACTGGACATTGAAGACTTTATATATATTCACTTCCAGCCCAATTTTTTTGCTTTCTGTTATGTAAATGTGTTTACTTTGCTTGTTCATCATTGCACACAGCCCGGTGAATGTGAAATCTGGTTTGAGTGCCAATTCCCTGCTATTTTTTCCAGATATCTTTGAGAAGACACGGCAAGCGATATTGAGGGCAGTGGTCGATTTAGAACACAGAGGTGGAGTCAGAAGGAGTCCAGGATTTTTGCTGGACTTCTTATTAAACTTTATTAGCTGAGGGCTTCTGCAGGATGGCTATAACAGTTTATAATATAAGGTAGAGGCTCAGAATAGCTTAACCAATGCTGTCACCCATGCAACTAGCATTCCATGTGCATGTGAGCAATGCAGTCACCATGGGGCCTTCTTCACTGATTAGCACAATAATTTCAGACCGACTAGCCACCTCAGTTGTTTAAGTATAATGGTACAAAAGAAACCAATACAATACCAGGACTTGGCAATACAAGTACTTGTTCAATGTGTAAATTCCTTTTTTTCTGTTATGTTTACTTCTCCTTGACTGAAGGAAACAGGGGTGCATCAAGAGAGACTGCAAAACCACAGGAAGGCACTGGAAAAATAATAGCACTGACTATAAATATAGGTTATCAGCTCTCTGGACAGCAGGCTATAACTATATGTCAGAGTAATACATAAATATGCATAACCTACATATGCAAATTGTACATACCTGTATGAATAGCTCATGCCACATAGCATTATTGAATGGTTCAGTAAATATAGATATCTGTAGGTTCAAATACAAGCAGAAGCAATTACTCTATCTTACTTAAATTGCATTGTTTTGCAATCAGTAACTTAGAATAACATTTTATTTATTTCACATGTAGATTTCATGAAACATAGCAGAAATGTATTGCCTCCCTTTCATATTATGGATGTTACAACTCTAAATATTTATGTGGGAATATCATTAACTAAGATATATTACAATTGGATGACATTTATTATATTTTTCTGTTTTGTCTCTCCCCAACCCTCTTTTTCTATTTTATGACATATTTGGACTGTCATTCCTGCAGCAAAATGATCACCAGCATTGGGAGCAAGACTAGCCACAGGTGCTCAGACCCACATCCCTCCACAAGTGGCTGTGACAGCACCACAGGCAACACAGGCACCCAGCATTTCTAGGTAACAACCTGTCAGCATTGTCTCCCCAACCCTTACACTATCTGCACTACCTGTGTCAGGTATCTGCCCCAGGTGCTGGAGCACTAGTACCCACTAGGAGTAGTGCAAGTGGAGGTACTGACTATGTCACCTGAAAAGAGCCAACAGCTCTAGTGGAGGAGATCATGGAGTGGGGTCTGGAACAGGTGACAGCGGTGACAGTTCAGACGGTGAGTAATAACTTCCCACTGTATTCACTCTGAACAGGGATGCTTATTGTACTCCAGACATGAAGACTCCACTGTAATTCAGTCTAGGTAATTCCATATATTAATGAATGCAGCAGAGTCTCATATTACCCTTTCAAGTGTGTTCCAGGAAACTGGTAGAATGACAAAACTAATTGCAGAGTAGTGTTAATGAGTGTGGTGTATATGTTTTGCATGTATGGCTTATAATTCCCTTACACACTGTACAAACATCACAGAAACTTGTCAATGATCCATGCATGAACACAAGACCTGCATGCAATGATCTGTCATTAAACAGTCAGGAACGCATAGGTGGCACTCCAGTAATTGAAATCTATCACTATTAAACATCACATCACTATTCAACGTATGTTAATGTGATGGAAATCTATATGATTTCAAACACAGCAATTAATGCTAATTATGTGTTATACAACTTCTTAACACAATATGCTGTGAAAAGTGATCAACATATTTGTGTTGTCTGTCCATCAGACCACACTGCCAGGTCCTCCAAACGTATGCCATGTAAACTACAACTATGTGCTGCATAACACTTTTTAATAAGACCTCTCCTGTGGCATGAGCAGTTAATGCATAGCTCTATTGTGTGTGGACTTAGATAGGTGTTCAGTTGCAGTGATGTCTGATAGTTAGGAATGGCTTAATGAACAGATGTGATGTAGGTAATTCAACCTAGGGATAACAGTTACATGGCTACTCCCCTCCAGCTGCCTTTTAGGTGAGCCATATCATTTCAAACACACTTCTGAAGTTATCCTTTCAAGTGTGTGCTTTCTAACATAACCACTAAGTCTTCTTCCATGTCATTAGCGCCTAATACGCACCTCTATACACTATGGTCCTAGATAGGTAGGGGCTCAAATCTGGTAATGTATAAGTACTGTATGTGTGAAAGAGAATAGTGACATAGTGACAGAAAGGGCTGGCGTATTCAAAACAGGATGATATGGACATATCACACTTGTGAGAACACTTAAATGGCTAAAGTTTGTTTGACTCCTTAAACCACATTTTAAAGGAATCATTACCATTATGATACAACTTCTTGTGTGGTATCCATAGTAAATACACAATTCCATAGAATGTGCACTCAGATAAGCAGGTTTTTGAGTCTGGCCAGATATAACTTAACTGTATGAAAATGCTTGCAGACAATTTTGGCTTCTCCAAGAGAATTTATGTTGACCATTTCAATGAGTGGAAACATTTACAGTTGGAGAGAGAAAGACCAAGTTTTGTATTTCCTTTTAAGGAAGCCATATGCATTCAAACACAATGCTCAAATTATCCTTGCAGATATGCACTTTCTAACAACTGTGATCTGATTTCTTATGTAGCGTCATCAGTTAGCGCACAGGTCAAGATGATGGTAACATAAATTGCAAAGTTTAGAATTCAGTTGTGTGTGACTTTTGGTATTCTATTCAGTACATAGTAGCAGACAAGAGTAGCTTATTTGACAGCTCTTGATGTGTGATATACTACATAGTGGTAACAAACTGTCAAAGGACCTGTATTAGAATATTTTTTATAGATTTTAGATAGATGGGTGATATTCATCCACTAATTGTGGTACTTCCTTATGAGCATGCCCAGTATAATAATGTATTTAATTGTACAACAATTAGCACAAAGCAGCATAAATAATCAATTATGGGGAACCGTTACTGTGATTTTGTGGCAAAAGCTGCTGAGAATTTGCTTTCAGAAGAATAGCTATGCAGACAGGCATGCGATGGAGGAAGAGGGTGATGCTTAGAGGACAGCAACCCTGTTACTGGTCTATCTAAAAATATTGTATGTCAACAGTACCATTTTCCATAGTTTACTGACAACCTGATGGTCATGCTGCAACTGTCTGTGAGGTACTTCATGGCCAAAATCAGACAGAGAAACTGTCATAACAACAAGAGTTCACTAATTAATTTAAACAGGAAACTAAGAGTACTAATTAAATGCCACAAGGTCAAGTACAAGGTCCAGATAGCCTCTCAGGCTTAAGACAACCACAAGGCCTTCTACAGCTATGTCCAAAACATTGAAGGTAACACACAGCAGTGTGCTGAACTATTGGTAAATGGTACCATCTTCACCAAGCAGAGTGACATAGTGAATCCACTGGTTGACAAATTCAGCTCTAAATTCACCACTTCACTCACCCCTGCATCCTCCCTGAAATCCCTACTAGCATAATCCTCCCACTATTAGCAGGGAACAGGTCATGGTAGCACTCCCTAAGGCTAAAAACACAGCCTCAATAACTTGAGACATGACCTATAAGGACCACTTGAGCCACTTTTCCAGTACAGCCTTAGAGCAGGTTGCACATGAATGGAGTTCTGCAATAATTATTCCTCTTCTCAAGGTTGGACCATCAACCGACCCCAGAAACTACATACCCATTACTCTGACTAGACTAATGTGTAAAGCCATTAAATGAATTATCATGGAAATGATCAACAAAGTCGCAGACAACCTACAGACACTGGATCCATTCTAGTTTTCTTTTTTCAAAGGAAGGTCATGCCTACTTAACCTGGTAGACTTCTTTGAGAGGGTCACCAAGGTAATGGTTCTGGAGAGAATGGTGCATATCACCTACCTATAAATGGCTAAGCCATTTGATACAATGTCTCAATTATGTATTGCTGACAAACTCACCAAACTAGGCATAAATCCAGACATAACTCACTGGATTGCCAGCTGGCTCACAGAAAGGACACATGAAGACAGGATTGGTGAGACCACTTCCACCAAGAGACTAGTCACAAGCAGAGTACTTTAGGGATCAGCACTGGCCCTGCTCCTGTTTAGCACCTACTTCTCAGAGGTTAAGAATAAGGTGAAGGGCCTCTCGCTCACAAAGTTTGCAGATGAGTGCAATCTGAGAGCTATCATAGATTTCCCCATGACACTAGCATCCTGCAACAAGGTCTGAACAGACAAGTGACTGGTGCCAAAGCCATGGATTAAAGCTCAATGCAAAGAAGTGTATTATAGTGCTTTATTGGAAAACAGTCCACCCTGCTTAATTACTCCATTGATAAGTCAACCCTAAGAGATGACCCAGTAGAGAGAGATCTGGGAATATATGTAGAAAGTAGTATGGCCTTTGACCAACATGTGGTTAAGGTAGTAAGAAAAGCATTGTATGTCACTCAGTTTATAAGTAAGGGTATGGCATCCAGGTCCAAAGAAGTTATAGCACTATTTTACTCTGTCCTTATTAGACACATCATTGATTACAATGCACCCTTTGCCATGTGCAACAGTTGGAATACCCACAGTGGTTCCCCACCAAGAGAATACAGTGTATTAAGACATTGTCCTATACAGATCACCTTAAAGATCTATCTGTATACTCAGTCTTCTGCAGGTTACTAGAGGCGATATACTGCTGGCATAATAGGCATCCTCAGGTCCAGCCCTGATGGACCTTTAGCACATCCACAAAATTAATAGCACCAGAAACACTAGATCCAAAGATTTAAACTTTGCTTGTGACATAACTAGAACATGCTGGTGAGACAGATATGTGTCTCAAAGGATTACCACACTCCAGAATAGGCTACCCATTCATGTGAAGCAGACTCTATCTCTAATACCTTTCACAACGAAACTTTGACCATTGAAAATTCACCCCAATCTGGCCCCTATGTGTCTGATATATAGGGGCTAAGAGTAGATATACTCTAACTAACATACTCCCCTCACTAAACTTTTAGCAACATCCTAAGTGCCATACCCCTCCAAACAGATGCTTGTCTAACATGAGGACACAATTGGGTCAGGTTGAGTGGGTAGGCTTATAAGGCCCAGGTAGTCATTAGCCTAGTATACACCTATGAACCTATGAACCAATGCTGAGTATTATGATATCTTGCATAATGTTGAATTCAGTAAACATCTTCCAATATGCTATAAAAATCCTTCCAAAGTGTACTTTACTATTAGTGTGTTAACTTTGTATGTGTTGCATCTGGTGGTCATACGCATTTAATATGATTCTTACATAGATACACTTGCTTGTCACTCCAATGACATAATACTTTAAAGCAGTGCATGCAGCAGTTGTTCTTACACAATAATGAAATAATGGACACGTGTTGTGATTACCACTCCTAGAAAAGAACGCTCATGAGTGGTCATGCTATCACACTTTTAATCATTCCCATAGTCAAGCAATGACATGCATACTAACAGTTATTAATGGACTGGCTCCATGTGACTTGTGTATGGCAAGATCTGCATTTTAATAAAGGTTTCCCCAAACCACATCAACAAACAGGAACATGAACTGGAACACCACTGATGGGACAAAAACTTCTTTTATTGTAATACACGTTCTGGTACTTCGGCTTCTTGTCTTCTGTTGGAACATTTTAACACTACAAGTATGCCCCTATATATACAATTTATCTTTCCAATTATTCAATTAATTTACAAGCAATTACATAATTAAATAATTAAATGATTATCTTGCTATTAAGCCAACATTTAAAGTTTTGTGTCTTTCGACTTTTTCCAGTTAGGGTTCGCCACAGCGGAACTCCGGTCCGCTAATGATTGGCAGTAGATTTTTATGTACCGAGTTGCCAGCTCTGATGCACAACCTTCAACGAAGGTACACCCATTCACGCATGTCTCCACACAGAAGATGCTCTAGCTGAGAATTGAACCGAACAGCGTCTTACTGTGAGGTGACAACGCTAAGCCAACATTTAAAGTATACTTCATTAAACATAAAACAGATTAGTAAATTATGATTTAAAGTCACATTCTTAAATTGCAGTACCATTTCTTCATTCAACAAATGCACATACATTAATACCACTGCATTTCTCAAGACTTTTAGATGCATCTATTTTTTAAATGCATCAATGATTCCATCACTTTCTTCATGTTTTACAATGACAGTTTGAAAAAATGTGAGTGCAAAAATGATTACATTTTACATATTGTCAATATATATATTTCATCTATCAACATTATGTATATTATTCTCCATACACCGGAACCTTAAATTTAAAGTGAAATGTGCTTCAGTAAACATCAAACAGTCTAATGGAGTTTTAGCACTTATAGAAATGAATTGCACTACCATTTCTTCATTCAACACCAGCTATACATGCATAAAAAACATTACGTTTCTTAAACTTCTAAATGTATTTATTTTTAACTACTTCCTTTCTTCTTCATGTTTTTCAATAACTGTGTAAAGAATATGGATAAAAAATATATATTCCTGATGTATTGTCACTATGTTTATAATGAGTGCAATATTAGTTTTCTTTCTCCAATATACATATTTTTTCTCTCATAACCAAAAATTTAAATCCCCAAATTTTTTAGCCATTGCCTCCACACCCCATATTTTATTAATATTAGAATACAAAGCAGTAACACCCACTATTGCCCAAAAGTAGTTATCTTTCCATTCCAAATTGAACAATTATTGACAAATCAGCTGAGTATTTTAACACGAGAGGGTATAGCTGTCAAATATTTCTTGAAATGAAAATCCAAAAAAATATTAACATTTTCAAGAAAAGATCCTATTCCTGAAATAATCCGTCATCCCGGTGGTTTGAGCATACTCTTATGAATTTTTGGGATAGCATACATAAACAGATGTTTAGGTGTGTTGACAATCAGTTTTTTAACATCTTTGTGTTTCAAAAATCCAAATCTTTCTCCACGTTCCAATATACCCTCTAATTCTGTTGAAAATCTATGTAAAGGATTATATTGTAGTTTAACATAATATCCTTCTTCAGATAATATATTTGAAACCATTTCATCATATTGTGCTATGCTCATAACTGCCCAATTGCCTCCCTTGTCAGCCGTTTTGTATACTATCCCATTCAAATTTGATCTGAGTTCCTGCAATGCCAATCATTCTTCCTAGCTTAAATTATAAGATTCAAATTTCTTTATAAACTGGCCATAACCATTTTTCACTTTTTTGCACACTAAATTTTCAAATACATTAATAGCTTGAATAGTCCTGGGGGGCATAAAACTGCTATCTGAAGTCAGTTTAGGCATTTCTAAACATCCATATCCTGTGAAAAATGGCTCAGATGAGATATTACCCTGTGAATCATCATTTTGATTCACTTCACCAAAACCCACACATTTCAAACATTTCATTTTCATAAATACTTAAATTTAATATATCATCTTCATCAGAAGATTCACTACTATTCCCTCCATCTAAAAAAGGCATATCTTGTCTAGTTTGAAAAAACACTTTAAGATTTAACTTGTGACTACATTTCTTGACATCAATAATTATGTCTGCCAAAGATGGAATTCTGGTGGGTACAAATTTTGCCCCTCTAAGTAAAACTCTTTCAGCAACGTCAGAAATATTAACATCAGTGAGATTGATAAATTTCATAGCATTATTTTCAACTTCATGACCTTGAGCCACTGTAAGCATTTCAAAATTTAAATGAACATCATCTTGAACTACATTCAAATATTTTCACAGTTGTGCTATAAGAAACACAAGAATCATTTAAACATCTATCACTTACATTTTCATTTAAATTAAACAATTCCATTTTTTCATGTCTATGACACATTTCATACGCTCCTCCAGATGTTTTAGGGGTTAAATGAGCACCCTTTTGCTCACCAAACATATTGGTAACATATTTAACAGCACTGTGAGAAGCATAAGAATCATGAGAGTCATTTACAAATATATTGCTAACACGTTGAGTTAAATTAAACAGTCTTACTTCTTCCTGTTTCTTCCATTGCCTTTTCCCCTTACCGGCTTTGGTCTGAGTGTTTGTTGAACCTGTCCTTGCCCTTCCATCATGTTTTCTGAATTCAGGGACTCTTCTGAGTTGACTTCATCAAAAGAAACAATTTTTCTTTCTGAAAACTGTTTGCCTGAAGACACAGATGAATCCTGGACCTCAGACATTGACCTTTTACTCTTCAGATAAGTATTAGCATGCCCTCTATGTGAACGAATGTAGATTGAACCACTTTCAAAGTCTTTAATATCTCTATTAAGTTTTATCTTTTTACATTCAATAATATTAATCTCTGCTTTTTGTACATTAGAATTAACTTGTTCAAATATTTGCTTATACCTTTGTGTGGGGATTTCGTTTGAAAGTGTCTCCTGTAGTGTTGTAATTTATTTGTTGACGTGGTTTGGAGATTCATTGACGCTTATGTATGTAGGAATCGTTTTAATAAATGTTTCCCTGATATGTCCCACAACTCATGTGTACATAAATCTAATCTGTTATAGTTGTACAGTCACAGGAGATGTGTGTGCATAAATTTCATTAGTGTTAACTTACAAAATTGTAAGAATTTATGCTGCATAATTATTTAGTTTCTTTCAACATGAGTGCTCTTTTGGTGGCCTATCATTGTGAACTTCACTTCACAATGGTTTGGATGTGTTCTGTGTCTCACTTCCTAACCTTCACAACCCACATTACTGCCAAAACTTGTCTTGTATTAACTTTCTTTACTTTTCTGAGCAGTGTATCCAGATGTTTCTTACTTTTTCCCTTTGTTCCACACATGTATGTGTATGTTTTTTCCAGTATTACTGTTGTGGTAGTTTGATATATATGCCCTTGGAATTTGTAAACTTAAGTGTCTTGCCACATCTTTTCAAACAATGCATTTTCCCTTCTGAACATTTACTGTTTTGCCTTTGTTAATTTGAATGACACAGCCAGTGATGGTGCTATAACATCTTTGGACCTGGATGCCACTAATGTAGTCACTGCAACGTATAACAGTATCAAACTTCCTTGTCCATTTGCTTCTCCTTGCTTTTATGTCTTCTTAATTGACCTCTCTGTCGGTGCCATGTGCATGCACTCACTTCTGGATCTTATTTATTTATTTATTTTTTTGTGTACTCACATTTGTTTATATCATGATCAAAAGCCAAGCCCTACCTTACCTCAATGTGGCAGCAAATCTGTGTTGCATGCTCCTGCTAAGGCTGCTCAACATATAGTTTACCTAGCTTCTTGCCTATTGGAGTAGCAATGCTACTGACTGTAAAAAAGGAAGATCATGTTAGCTCCGGCTTGTCTTGTACACAAAGTTAAGGAATTCCCAGAAATATCTTTGACTTACAGTTGGAACTGAATAAGATATTCATAACTACTGAAAAAGAGAGGCCCTAGTAATGATCCTTTAGGCAGCTTCATGGGCAGGAGTGAAACTCGAGTAGGCAGACCCAGTTTTATAACAACTCAGCCTGTTCAATAAAAAGAACTGATACTAATGTAAAGCATATTTCTGTAATCCCAATGCAGTAATACAATGAATGATACATTATGAAAGACTATATCAAAAGCCTGAGACTTTTATTTATTTGTTTCATTTATTGATATTTGTTTATTGGGAAAGTCTAACTGGGCACAGGTGTCCTTTTATAGCAGATGCCAGGGGAGAAAAGCTCCAAGGTATCATATTTAATGCAATCAATATTTACAATAACAAATTTTAGAATGCAGTTTCAGTGAATACATAGTATAATAGTCAGTATGATAAAATTAGCATTGATATTCACAAACATTAAATTTACAGGCCTTATACTGGGACTTTTACAGACAGAAGAGTAGTGTATAAGATAGGTAGCAGTAATTTAAAAAAAATACAGTAGTGTGATGTATTAGAGGAGATAAGCAAGTCTGACTGTTAACAGAAAAATAGTGATGAAACAGTAATTTGGTTATGCTAATTAGAAGTAGATACAGTAGTTTAAGAAGTACAATAAAATGAGGTATTAGAAGGGCATATGAAGGTTAAGTGATTCAGAACATTAAATGGAGGTAAAAAAGGGTGATGAAGGGTATTAGGGGGGTTCAGGTACCTAGGCAGCGAGACATTTCCCTGTGGTACATTTGACTGGGGACACATGGCTGAAGTGACAGTCACCTGCAGAAAAATATGCCTGTTTGCTAATTTCCTGTGGGCAAAGAGAAGAATGTGTTGCTATGCCCACAACTTCAAGAACCAAATGCACAGGGGGAAAACAATGTCCATGGTCCCCAAGGGAACATGAGACAGCAGGCAATATGGCAGGCATCAGCAGCAGGCTGGCAAGAGGGCATGTCAGTGGCAGTACAAATGCAGTGCACAATGGGCACTGCCTTTATAATCGGTGTGTGTGTGCGTGTACAACTATACCCTTCACTGTGTCTAGGAAACACTACCTAAAACACAAAGTGAAGCATAGCTGTGACTACAGTAGTCTGCAGTATTTCCTCCATGCTGTAGCACACTTCTACATGTTGTGGTTACACAAGCATGTACTGTACACTGAGCACAACATTCATTAGTTCTTCTGCCACCATGCATTTGGTTATTAAAGCTGTGAGCATGGCAGTGTGTGCTTCTCTTTGCCCACAGAGAATTTGTAAACAGACATATTTCTCTGAAGCTGACTGTCATTTCAGCCATGTGTCCCTGGTCAAATGTACTATACGGAAATATCTTGCTGCCTAGGCACCTGGACCCATATTAGGTAGTTATGTCCCAGATCAGGCATAGGAACAAAGCCAAGAGGCAGAGTCATTTATGGACATGTCTATAAATAGACTACAAACTGCTTCAGCTTTATCATAACCTTGATATATTCAGACAAGTAACTCTCAGCAGTCTGCATAGAATATCATTTTTAAAACTCATGCTGGTAATATTCCTGTTTTGTGATGTCTTTCAAGAAAATCAGCAAATAGTTCAATAAATAACTTCCAAAAGATATTATATAACAAAGTTAGAGCAGATATTGCTCTATAATTGAATATTAAATTATTGTCACCTTTTTAAAATGCAGGAATAACCACAATGATTTCCTATTCATCTCTTAAAATATAACCAGTCATAGAAGAATTAAAAAAACATCGAGAATAGGCCATTCTGAATAGTCAGAGTCTAGTTTCAAAATTTTTAGATTAATACCATCCAATGATATTTAAAATTCCAGTCTGACTAGTCTTAATTGCCCATTAAACTTGATCGGTGGTAAACTATGAAAGCAAAAAGACTTCTGCAAGATATTTATATAAGACCAGATACTAATTAGGTAACACAGGCAAGCAGGTGACATATGTATTATAGCAAAACACAATCTCATTTCTGTTCTGCGTCTCCTTTCCATCAATCTATCTATTTCCAAATAACCTGCGTCATCATTTACAAAGTCACAGGGATGTGAAATTGTATACTTACAGCAAGTAGATGCAAAGCATTGAGGCTCATTTTGGACAGAGTGCCAGCCTGTCTCAAGAGTTCAAGCTCATCTACAGCATGTCTTTAGGAGATAGGATAAAATCCACAATGATACAGAGAAGACGTGGTTTCCACAATTTGGCACCCCAACCAAGAATCAAACTGGAAAATATTCCACTGTGCGAAAGCAAAGCTACTTGGGTCAATACCAAGCCTTTCTTCACATTTTCTTCTAACAGTAGCATAAAAAAAAATAATAATTATCTCTCATTTGTCTAAAGCCATACCAGACAGTGGACTGATCACCCTTTACATTAGCAAATTAGTTCCACCAATAGGTACATTTTTATTTTGATATGCTTACTTGTTTAAACATCACATCTGTTTTTATTTTGATGTGTTTATGTGAACAAATATTACTTATCGTTAAAGTCTAATTCCCATCAGAACTGTGTGCAATGAGTCTGTGGCATGCACAGTCTTTCTCTCTAAGAAGTGACATTAACACAGGATCAAACCATAGCAAATGATTATTTTTCTTGTAATAGATAAATGCTTCTTCGTAATATCCCACTTCCTATTAATGTCTCTAATTACATAAAATTCTTTAAGTTCTAACCTATTCAAGCAACTGCAAACTTTGTCAGTTAATGCTGAGTCAGAATATTTTATCTGTCTTTTTTCTTCATCTGAAAAATTAGAAGCTATATTTACAGGTAAATGAGCATTAATTACATAACATGTGACTTCACTGTGTGTGCTCTACTATTTTTATTTATTTAACATTTGTTTACTATGAAAGTCCAACTTGGAATGAAGCCAATTTTCAACAGATACTCAGGGAGAAATGCTCCAGACACGTCTTTGTAACATGGGAGGAAACCAGAGTACCCAGAGCAAACCCACATAAATGCAGGGAGGGCATGCAGACTCCACACAGAAGGCATTCCAGCCAAGAATCAAACTGGAGAGCCTCTTGCTGTGAGGCAGCAATAATACCTCTACACGACTGCACCGTACTTACCAGCCCTTCAGACTATAATATCCAATCCACTAAAAAACAAACAGACAAACAAAGAAAATGTATCAAGAGGGAGAGAATCTTTTGGGGACAACAACAGATTGGGTAAACCTACTGAATGGGTAATTCTAAATTGTGCAGTTTCAGAAATATCAGTGGTGTTAGCAATCTTCTCAGACAGACAAGAAAATATATTCTCTACTGACATTTTCTAAGCAGTAGATTTGAGTGTTATAGATAAATGGAGTAGGGCTTTTTTATCAGTCACACAACTGAGTTTACATGGTATGATTAACATACTTATCAGTCTATGCATTTAATATTGGACCAGGCAGTAATATTAAGGTATAGATGGTCAACATGGTGACTCAGTAGTAAGATGGCTACCTCATGGCTCCAAGAGCAGGGGTTACATCTTCACTTCCAGCCCTGTCAGTACAAAGGTTGCAGGTTGCAAGTTCTTTCCATGTCTGCATAGATTTCCTTCTGGAAACTCCATATATGAATAAATAAATAAATAAATATATATATATATATATATATATATATATATATATATATATATATATATATATATATATATATATATATACACACACACACACACACACACTTACATATATATATATATATATATATATATATATATATATGTGTGTGTGTGTGTGTGTGTGTGTGTGTGTGTGTGTGTATGTGTGTGTGTGTGTGTGTGGATACATATGTAAGTACTAAGCTAGATGCCCGTGTAGACCATTTTAAGCCTAGCCATTTTCTTTTTTTGTGTTTGAATTAACCTAACCCATTTGGTGTTAGATTGGCCTACCCTTCCCATGGTCAGTAATTATGTATTACCCCTAGTGAGAATAAATGGGATCATACCATGGGTACCCTCGTGAAAATAACTGGGATCATACCATGGATAATATGAGGGGGACCCATACATGGGATAAAGGATTTAGAAGCTACATCTGTCCATTATTAATACAGGAGTCAGTCCTGGTTTAACTTTTCTATTACCCAACCATAGATCCAAGATACACTTGAATAATGAGAGAGGATGGGCTTCGTTTTACATGGATGGGGATTCTGTTCCTGTCTAATACTGTTTTCCTCTGCAAGATGTACCTGTCCCTACAAACTTTTACACTGATGTTGCAGAACAGATTTAGATCCCTGAACTGAGAATTTCCGATGACATATGACTTGCTGATGTGCAGCACGTCCATCAGTACTGGGTCCGATGATGTGGAAGGTGCCATGTATGCCAGGCATAGGTTACCGCTTAGCAGTCCATAGAATGCCAGTATAGTAACAAGGCTTTGAGGCAATCCATGTAGGACATATTGCTTAGGCCTTGCATCCTTTTGTATCTCTGTTGGTGTTCTAGTTGTTGCATGTGTCTGAATAGATACATGCTAAAGGGGGCATTGTACTCAATGATTGTACCACTGATGGCTGAGTAAAGGGGATAATGACATCTCTAGATCAAGTCGCAATCCCTTTCTTTATATGCTGCATGAATGGAAAGGTTCATTGGACCATTCCACTTAGTTGTTTAGCAAATAATAAAAATAAAATCTCAGGAAAATGTTTCATTCATAACTCTAAACCTCTTAGAGCAAGAAATCTGGACAACGCCATCAATGAAAGTGGGACACAAACCCAAAAATAGGGACATTTTTTAAATATTGCTCTTACAAGCTTAGAAAGTATATATAATAACAGCTTTTGCATTAGCATGCATTTTCTGAAGGATGTGAAGTCTGAAACACAATTGTCTGTCATTATTTTCAAGCTTCAGTCTTTAATAATGCAACATTAATTTACCAGAAAAACACAATTTTTTGAGAAACAGACCAAAAATATGAGGTCAAAATGTGGACATTCTGTGAAAATCTGTACATTTGAGAGGTATGGACACTTTCATTGCAACACTGTGCATAATGTTACACCGTGAGACATATGAAGTGTGCATACTATCTCCATTATCTTATATGAAAATAAGGGACTCCACATAGATATAACAGTTTGTACACATAAGCAATTTATTTGGCAAGACATTTATACCTGATCCAAGGTAAAAATATAGTAATTTCTATTTTGAGGAGAAGGATACCTTTGTGGGCCATAAGACAGTTTGGCTTGGTGCTTAAGAGATGTGGTGGTGTTTGTCAGCAGATGGCAGGTTTGTAGAAGGGCGCTATCTGGCATGCAACTGCTACTTAGCATCATGGTCAAATTGTCCAAACCTCCCACTAAGGTATCATAGGCATTGGTGGCTGTGAACATTGGCTTTATATGGGAACTGAAGCCTATGCTATGGCACAAGAATGGGAGCTCCCACCAACCCCTTCACTGTCACTGAGAATTTTCTCTTGTTAACTTGCTAATATGGTTGCTCATGGATAACAGTGGATAGTTGCATTGGGAATGGTATTCAAACTTTGCACCCAAGCAGGTATTCTCTTGCTGGCATACATTTCATTTTTGAATTGTTCAATGACATGGTAGTTGGCAGTACTCAAAATAAAATACTTATTTTGTGTGGCTACTAACATATCAGGGGGCCAGTGCATTGGTGCCCATTCTCCAGACAAAGAGGTTGGAGGTGTATGCCATACTATGCATCTTATTGTAAATACATCAGACCACTATAGTTAATAATTAAGGACCTGTGCGTCTGTCTGTGAAAAAGAAGACTGTACATATCATTACAGGACAATCAGACATTAAGCACATGGTATTTAGGAATCTGTCAATCATGGTTCTTTGAGGTATGCGGCTTTGCACAAAATGTATGTGTATACTCTGAAATATACATTGAGAGCTAATGAATATTCAAAGCTGTAAGTTCTGACTGGACAGAGTATTCAGCCCTCATTACTCAAGGAAAACAATTCGATAGACATGAAATCATCTTACAGTAGCTATGCCAAAATAAAGATCGCTCTGCAGCTACCAGCCTAGCAAGAATCACAGCACTACAGAAACAATTTAGAGTGTTGAAAATAAAAGGAAGCATACTAGTATATGTGAAAATAAGTGCCAGCAGCAACACTCCAAAACTTACTATTGAGGCATCCTCATGTTCATGAAAGGATGCAGATAGAGCATACCTCTCAATCTCTTAGTGCAAGAATACTGGACAAAGCCAAGAATAATGGGGGGACAAAGGCCCAAAAATTGACACAATTTTTAAATACTTTTCTTACAAATGTAGAAAGTTGATAAAATAACTAGTTTTGCATTAGTGTGCATTTTTGAAGCTTATGAAGTCTGAAACTGAAATGTCTGTCAGTATTTGGTGAATTCAGTCCTCAAATGTTTTCCTGAAAACCACAAACTTTATGAGGAACAGAACAAATATCTGAGGCAAAAATCTGGACATTCTGTGAAAATCCGGACAGTTGAAAGGTATCAATTCATTCCAATCCAGCTCATAAGGATGCAGCCAGTGACAGCACATGAAAAAGTATGACATTCTACTATACAGTAAGATAAAAGGTTAAGAAATCGTTTAGATAAGGTAATGCTGAGGCACTGCCTCTGAGCTAGCAGTTTAGCCACTTTTTAAAGTTTTGACCCATTACTGCATGTGTCCATTTCTGTACTATTTCTTCTCCTGCAATCCTGAAATTTTATGATACCATTATTAATAGGTTCAAGAAGCAAGAAGACACTATTAGGATATTCAAACAAAAATATAAACAAAAATAAATTAGCTTGACAGAAAGGCACAGCTTATATGTCAAAAAAGTCAACTTAAAAATCTCCCAGTAGTTTTTGTTCTGCAGCTTCTACTACAATCAATTGCATCACAGGATGTGAGATTTTTAGACAATACTTCTGTTCCAACACAGACCAGCGTAACTGGTTGCCAGAGAATGGAATGGTTCCCTACATGTCTGAGCTGGATCCCTGCATGGTCAGTGAGCAGAGAAACAGTAGAATAACAGCAAGATGTCAATGGCAAGGTTTATTACAACACAAACAGAGGTCATTCTTCCAATCAAGGGATATGCAAGAGAAACAGCAGGAGGGGGAGATGTTATTAACTAGTAGTGCTTCTGATGCAGACTAAGGTAAGTCTGCAGAAACACAGAATACTCACAGAGAAATTAATTCCTTGGGAATAAAGAACTTATTTGAAAATTGATTCCAAGCACCCAGTATTAACTGACTATATTATTATAGATTCTGTATTAAAGTATGTGTAGAAAAGTGAATGCATACTTTAGTTTTACTTTTATTTCATTTTAAATAATTATATTTTTCAGAAGCATATTTAACATGAATTTAAAAATACATTTTTATTCAATGATGTCACAGGTCATTTGATTTTATGACTGTGTGTATACGTGATTGAATTAATTTGTTTGCAGTTCCGAAGTCTCAGGGTGGAAAGCCAAAAGGTATTTTACCATATTACTCCAAGCTTTTGGAAAAATTAAATGGATAGTATAGTATAATGCTGTTGGAATGATTAAATGAGCAATGTAACAAACAGTTACAAAAAACATGTATCCATGAATTACCACATAGGTGGCAGTACACTAAACACCGAAAGTGTGATAAGACACTTAAGGACACAGGTGGACAGTGGTCTCACCTTCGATAACCACATCGCCACAACAGTCAGGAAATCCCTCTATGTGGCACTCCTCATCACTAAGGGCTTTTCATCCAGAAAAAAGGAGGTCATTCTCCCACTGTACTCATCCCTCATTAGACCCACTATAGAATACAACGCACTGTTTGGTATGTACCTCTCAAGACATCTGCAACAACGGGAAAGACCACAGAAATACCTCACTAAAAGAATCACAGGCCTAAAGCAGATGCCCTATGCTGACCGTCTAAAAGAACTACACCTATACTCTGTCGCATATCGTCTACTCAGAGGCGATCTCTGCTTAACATACAAGACCATGTCAAACCCAGAGCTGTTGGACATGCAGCACTTAAAGAAATCCCAATCCTTCAGAGACACACGCTCCAGGGATCTAAACCTTGTCATCACAATGAACAAAACAAGCTAAAGGGATAGGTTCCTGACCCAGAGACTCCCCAGTCTCTGGAATAGACTGTCCATACATGTCAAGCAGAGCACCTCTTTGGCCCTCTTCAAAAGGAACCTTGATGATTTGATGGGAGATAGGAAACTTACCCTGAGGATCATGTCAGTCACCCTGCTAGACAGGGGTCCAGGGGAAGTAAATACTGTGGGAAGAAATAGCCAGGGAATTGTTATGGCTGGGCTTGTATAGCCCCTAGGGCCAATAGCCTAGTACCAACCTATGAACCTATGAACCTATAATAGTTAAGGCCTTCACTTCCCATGCACAAGATACAAGTTTTGGTCCTGACCTCCAGCCCATGCTTGTATGGAGTTTGTGCTTTTTCCCTGTGTCTCTGTGGAGATTCTCTCACCTCCCAAAATGTAGTGCCCCTACTTCAAAATCACCCAAGAAATGAGGTGCATGCAGTAACACATGTTCTAGATGGTACTTACTGGGGGAGGAGATGCCATGACCAACTGCTTTAGGCATCAACTGTGGTATGCTATATCCTCTAGAGAGGAGAATACAGATGAAATATATCAGGGCTAGCCACTGTGTAAAAATTGCGATTTGGGCTCATTAATTAATGTTGCCAAAAATGGGCAGTGGTATTTGCCATAAGTGGCTTAAGGACCTGAACTATGCCAGGGAATGCTAATGGTGGGACGAGTCTTTGTGCCCCTTTTGGCCAATGTGTGCCCAACACAAAGCCCAGCAGTTCTGGATCTCCAGTTGCCCAGTTGGGTTATCTGGAATAGCTGTTGAGTGAAAGCTGCATGTAAAACCAATAAACCTCCCAAAATTAACTAAAGATTGCTACACTTTCACTGACATGGTGGACTGGATGACATGATGATAAATAGGAGGCTAGACTTCCTCTGTATCCAGGAGACAAGGTTGAAGGGCAGATCAGCAAAGCCACTTGGTTTGGGATACAGAGTCTAATACTCAAGAGGACAAATCACAATAAATTAGTAACAGGCTCATGGCAATACGACTCCAGTCTAAGGATGAGACAATATTTTCCCAGCCTAAGTCTCACAACAGGCTGTGATTGCAAAGAAAAGAGTACATTCAGGCAGCAGTTGCAGGACCTACTAGATAAAGAAGGAGAGAATGAGTTGATGTTGATAACGGGGGAACTGAATCATATCAGGACAGACAGACTAAGAGGACTGCCTGGGTCCATATGGCTGGGGCAACAGGAATAAAGAGATGAAGCCATTCAAGACGTTTTTCTGGCACATGGATAGATGGTGGTCAACACATGCTTCAGTAAGAGAAAGGCAATCACAAGATCACATATAAAATGGTTGACATGCAATTCAGGCAGACTTCCTCCTAATGAAGAAAGGGCATGTGAGTAGAATTAGCAATTGGAAAGTCATCCACAGTGAAACAGTCAGCCCACAGCATAAACAACTGGTTGCCACAATCAGCTTTAAGCAGTGGTCAGAGAAGGTGTTAAGGTCAACAGAGACCAGGAGGATGACATGGAAGTTGACTGGACAGAAAGTACAACAGTTGAAGGAATTACTTGGGCTTTAGCACCTCAGGAAGAACAGGAAATAGCTGGAGCGGAAGAAGAAAGGCAACTTCTCAAAATAGCATGTGTGAGGACTGCAAAATTGATATGTGGCTGAGCCAGGTATGGAAATAAAGTAAATAAGGAAAGCTGTTGGTGGAGTGCAGACGTCCAGGAAGTCATAAAAAATAAGGAGTGCATGAAAAAATTGTAGGATAGAAAAAATTGATCAGGCTTAGAAGGAATACTGGTTGGCTAACAAAGTGCCAAAGAGAACAGAAGCAATAGTAAAGAGCAAGGCATAAGAGACATTGTACCAGCCTCTAAAAAGCGACTCAGTACATGGCAATAAGGAACTCTATCAGGTTGCAAGGCAAAGATAAAAATATAAAGAAGATAGTCATCAGATGTCATTCATAAGGGATGCTAGCAGTAACCTACTTACCTGTCCACAGGACAACAAATGTAGATAGGAGTACTTCCAGCAGCTTCTAAATGAAGAAAATCCCAGAGAAACTGTACTGCCCAAGATACAGCCTATAATGAAAGAAGAAGATGAGGCCACCTTCGAAGAAGTAAGAACAGCATTAAGAAAAATGAAGTCACAGAAAGCAGTAGGCTCAGATGAGGTCACATTAGATATGATAAAGACATTAGATGAGATGCAGAAGAACTGGCTCCTGAAGGTACTTATAGCAGTGTGGAGAGAAAGGCATGTCCCAGATGACTGGAGAATAAGCATACTAGTGCCAGTGTACAAGAACAAAGGGTTCATCCACAACTGTGGGCAGTGCACAGGTATCAAACTCCTGCCACAATGCATGAAAGTTCTGGGGAAGGTGACTTATAAATGAATATGCAGAGTAGTAGAAAGTTAGATGGAAGATGAACAGTTTGGATTCGGATCAGGATGTAGCACAATCAACTCAACAGACAGATAATTAAGATAAAGCTAGAAACGAGGAAAGAGTTTAATTGGGCATTCTTAGACTTGGAGAAAGCAAACGACAAGGTCCCAAAAAACTGATTTGGGCAGTTCTGTGATGGTTTGAAGTCACAGAAACATTGGTGGAATTAGACTTGATTTTGGACAAGGATGAACTGACACCACTACAGTGTTCAGACTTGTAGAGTGGTTCCCAGTTCTGTGCCCAGTGCTGTTCATAGTAGTGATGGACAACATTCGTAAACTAGTTGGAGGCAACAGATCAACAAAGTTGCTGTATGCAGATGAAATGGCATTATAAGCAGACTTTGACCATGAACTTCAGCAAAGGATAGAGGAATGAAATGCAAAACTGAAAGCATGCAAGATGACAATGAGTACAGTTAAGGCAGTTGTAATGGCAAAAAATGGGGGAAATCAGAAGAAGTTGAGAATTATGATAGAAGGGAAAATAGTGGAACAAGTTAACAGCTTCAAGTACCTTGGAGAAGTGTTGACAAGAAGGAAAGTCTGAATGAGGAGGTCAAGCCTAGAATCAAAGTTCCACAGTCAAATGGCAGAGAGTCTCAGGGACAGTGTATGACTGAAGAATGCCAGAGAAGCTGAAAAGTAAAGTGTAGAAAATGGTGGTGCAACCAGTACTACTGTATGATGCAGAAACCTGGGTGGTGAAGACAGAACAGCTGAGGTAGCTAGAGGTGATGGAGATGAAGTGCCTGACACAAGTGGCAGGATGTACACTGGAGAGCAGACAAACAATTCACAACATCAGAACAGAAGCCCATGTAGCTCCAATTGCAAAGAAGTCAAAGAGAGCATATTACAGTGGTCCAGGCACATGTGCAGGAAAGTAGAAGACAATCTGGTGAAGAATATTTGGGACAGACAGGAAGAAGACAAGAGAAAATGAGATCAGTCAGTGAAGAAATGGAGGGACTGTGTAAGAGAAGACCTGAGACAGACCAGCATGACTGTCAAAGAAGGCAGGAGAGTGGCACTGAGTTGACAGAGATGGCAACAGCTGGCTGGACACCCTTAACCTGTGTACAAAATGGGAAAAAGTGGGTTGATGATGATGACAATAAGATGATTGCCTACTGACAGTATAAACATACTTCAAAACAAGCACAGCTGAAGCTTTTCTATTCTTAAAATGCTTTACCATGCTTCAGGTACACTCGGTACATTATTTCTTTCTACTGCATTGGCATTTATCATTCAACAATAAACTTCTAGTCACCTCTTGCCATGATATATATTACTACTCTTCTCCAATTTATGGGGAGATGCATCACACAGTAATACAGTGTTAGAAAAGGTTCTAAGTGTACCAACGCTGCTTTTAGAAATGCAGTATTGCATTCTTCTTATTCTTATCACTAAGAAGTTTGTGCAGAGGTCTCAGAATTGTTGCAACTTAGAAAATAAATTTCCAATAAAAATTAAACAGTGTCAAGAAGGAACAAAAGAAATTCAGTTTGAAGAGCTGGACTTGCATAATGGCCTTTATTTCAAATGGGCATTACGAAGCACAAAATCATCAATTCAACTTTCAAAATATTTCAGTGATTGCTTAAAAAGTAATTGTTTTGCCTTTGTGAGCAAATAAGCAGTACTATTTCAACCTTTTCAATGCAGCATCAAAAATCTTTATGTAGTCTTCTGCATACTTACAATGAGCAAAACATTATTCAACTAACAGTATGTCCCTGTGGAGTCCTACAGGATTTAATCTATAGATCACTGAAACAGTTCTGGGGCAGAAGCAATGTCAAGTAATATTATAGGATATTGATAAAGTTTATTCTGTGTAATACTGTCAGTGATTCTTATGATATTTTGCCATCGTGCATATGTAGGTTACATTTTAACAAGTCACTTGCGCTAAACTTCTACCGTCTTGCTACTTCTGTAAACAAAATATTCTGTGATTAGTAAAGGATACTGTTCTGTATGATCAGTGGTTGCCTTAAAATCTCCAGATATCCTGACAGAGCCATTCTCTCTCTCTCTCTCTCTCTCTCTCTCTTCACAACTGGAACTTTGGATGTGGTCCATTCCCTCTGAGTAATAGGTTCTAGGACATCTGATGTTAAGCATATGTAGCCTAAATCTTCCTTCACACAGGGTTAAAAGAATAAAGAATAAATCTGGCCTTTAGACCTTTCAGCTGATTAACATGCTTAATATTAATTGCCATACCAATTCTTTTCATACTGACAAGTTTCTCTTTGAAAAAAATATATGCTTCTTCAGTTGAACTGTTAGTTTATCCTCTCCATTTCCAAGATTAAGGACTTCAGCATACTTCATTTAGACTCTGTGAAGTCTTGAACCTACAAGTAACACTTGTCAACTGCACCTTGCTATAAGTATAAGCATGGCTGCAATCTAACCATTTAAATCCTTGACATCTGCAGTCCCATTCATTTACATAGATTCTCAAGTCTTGGTATAATTGTTGTGGATCTCAAGGGCAAATTCTTAAATGTTTATTATATACATTCTCAGACATTATTAAAAAGGCTTTCACAGAATCATGATCCATCTGCATGGCTTTTCTTCTACTTGTTGTATAGCTTGGTAACCATGCAAACTGATGGGTACAGATAAAACATGAAGTTCATTATGTTTATCAGAAAATATGTTATTTTATCCTTCTTCTGCTGAACAAGATTCAATTCTTTTTTTTCATTTTCTCATTTGCAATATTTACTTTATTTACCATTCATTTCATTAATGGCTCTGTAAACACAGTCAGTAAGCCCTTCTTTCAACATTGCCTGCTTTCTAGCTCCATACATTTACAATGCATTGCAGGGTTTTCCATGTTCTTCATCAGAAACATTGATGGGTCCCCCACCCTCTTAGATTTGTTTTTTGAATATATTTTACGTAAGCTGCATGAAGCATTCACCTGCTGGAAATAATTCCATGGACATTGTTGCCTCAATATCTTTATTTCTGTATATTTTTACTTTGCATACCTAAAAACGATCGTGAAGGGTGTCTTTTAAAACAACCTTAAAGCCACAGTAACCTGCCAGCTGTTTTACAATGTGACAAACTGAGATACATTTTCTCCTTTTTCTTGGCTTCTTTTATGGAAATAAAACCTCTTTCCAGTGCTCATGCTTTGTGAAAACAATGTCTCCAGAACCTTCATTATCTCATTATATAGTTTAGAACTTGGATTTGCTGGTTGTCCCAAACTGTGCAGCTCCCCAAACGTTACACCTCCTATTACACTCAGGAATAACATGACTGTTTTATCATCTTTAATATAATTTACCAAAACAAAGAACTCAGAATGTTCTATATACTAGCTCAGTGACTGCACATTTTCATCAAAATAATGATGGGTATATACTTTTTGTACACTTTGCTTTCAGTCTCTTATTTTTTGTTTTTTTATTTTTCATTTCATGATTTTCTTCAAGTATCATTATATTAAATTATCTTTTATTTCCTTTGATTCTTCTATTTTTCTGCATGCTGTCATAGCTTTCCTTCAAACACTTTAGGAGTACTAATTCAGCTTCAGCTTTTCAGTCATAATTTTGCCATGAGTACTGGTTTCCAGGCATAAAAAATAGAATATCCTATTGAATTACTTCTTTAAGTTCTTTGTTGTTTTTGTTGCTGTTCTATAGCTTGTTATAAATTTATTTTAATGTTTTGGCATTAGGTATTAATTTCCAAACAACACGTGAGAGAGAAGTGATCATTGCAAGTGATTCCATTTTACTGCATATATACATACATATATACTGCATATAGACATGAACACACACACACACACACACACACACACACACACACACACACATTCACATAATCTGCATGCTGATATGTGCTTAAAGAACTGTGCCCCCTAACATCTACAACTTCAACAAGCCCCACATGTATTTGTTTATTTGAATGTGTTAAAAATCTGACTTTAGTTATAGAAAAAAATAATAATGAATATTTTCACAAACATTAATGAGATTGTTATAGAATATGTTTTTTGTGAGGGTTTAGAATTCTTATGTAAGAAAACATAAAGAAGAATATATACAGAATGTTGGTTTAAAGAGGTGCTGTCTTACTATGTGTGAACCTAGGAATTAAAGGAGATTGTTTAGGATCTTAAGAAATATAGAACTATATAAAATTATTTTTCAGAATGAAGGAATGTAAGAAGAAAAACACTGGTTTGGATTCACAGGTTATGTTCAAAATTTTTCTGTTGTAATTATTATTGCTTGTGAAATGACCACTGCTGTTTGATCCACCTGACAAGATATCTGAGAAATTAATTTTATTATAAAAGCTTTATAACTGATGTTAAACTAGTAAAAGTGATTTTTTTTCATTATGACTAAGGTTATACTAATAAAAGCCAAATATTTTCAATAATTGTCATGAGATTTTTTGATATTCACTTGCTCTGCCACTATCTCAGACAGATGGCATCTCAGTTTAACATTTCTTGCAAAGGATAACACTTTAAGAGTGCAACACTTTCTTAATGTTGCACTACATTGCAATGTCTGAATCCATGTATCTGATATGAGAATAGAACTCAAAAACTTCTGATTTTTCAGACAAACTGTATGAGTGCACAAACTGCTGAGACACTGATACAGACTATTTGCTTAGTGTGCCATCTCTGACACTCAACTGAACAGTCCTTAGAATGGATTCTTTCAAGCCCACATCCATGACAGTTTATTATATAAGTAAATGATTTCTGTAGGGCTGTAGATGCTAGATATTAAACCAATTGATTTTGTGGTAACCATATATTGGTGGAAGTTTCCTGTTAAGACAGAATAGATGCTATTACCTTGACGACATGGACTCAAAAGTGTACAGTCAAATCATATTACAGGAGATTTATGCTGCTTACTTGTTTATATTTGTTACTTGCATAAGTCAAATTATCAGACAAGTATTTTTGCACACTACTCTGCTGAATAGATTAGCATAAACTGCAAACAGGGAGGCAATTTTCACTAAAAACAGGCATCTGCAAATAGATTGCATCATATGTAAACATTTTTTTGGAATTCAAAACATACGCTTATGCCATTCTGTATAACCATTGCTTTACTATCCACCCTTTTTGTTAATAAACTGCAATATTTTTTACTGCTTACAAAGAAATGTGACTAGCCATCTTCTCATCTCATTTGACATGGTGGCGAATATGTCCCCAAAGGGAGCAATTACAGTGTCTGTGACTCGCAGATCACCTCCAGTTATAATTTGTTGTGCGCAAGGCCTAATTTTAAGACAACAACTATCTTTCAGTCACTGAGAATCCATCATCCTGAGAATGATGGCTCAGTGGAATTGTACTGTTTTGTGCTTCAGATCTCTTTTAATATTTGGAGTGGTTTTCACAGTGCTGTACAAATCAGGTATATTATGCAAGGTGAAGATATTAATTTGTATAATATTTTCAGTATTTATAATATAGCACTATCTTTAGTAATTCCAACAGTGTTAAAAAGTCATAAATATGTGTTGTGTCCCTGTTTAGCATTGAAACCATGAATGTGCAAATGCCAAAACCTTGCAGTACATTAGTAACTTCTGCTCTTGCTTAAGGCAGTTTACAAATGTATGGTCTTGGCTGTCTACCACACAGCATTTTGTTTTTCATCATATTAGTAGAGCACCATAGTTACCCCAGGTTAAAGGGTAATTGGATATACAATTTGTTTAAAGCCCCATGTCTAATTAATTATAAATAGAACACTTTGTGGAAATAATTCAAGCAGTGTTATGTGGTTATTGACAACTGTACTAGGAATACAGCCATGCTGGCATCTTTCTAAATACAATGCAGGGTTTATGCAAATTAAAATAATCCAAAGGTTTACCACACTGAAAAATTAATCTGAATGTATTAGAAAAAGATAAAGACTACAGAATCAGAGAGAAACTCAAGACCGTATAAGGAAAAAGTAATGAGAAAATATCAGTATACTTGGCAAAAAAGATAAATGTCAGAATTAATTTTCTTTAGTATTTGCAAAAGTAGAAGCATATAATTATTCTATTAAATTATTATCAAAACATATCAATCTGAGAGAAAGATTGTATGCCAGCTCATGCAGGAAAACAGCAACTATCAGAAATGTCTATCCATATTTATCATCTCTCTCTCTCTCTCTCTCTGTATATATTTTATTTTTTTTAATTTATTTTACATTTGTCGACTGGGATAGTCTGACTGGATACATATCCATTTTCAGCTGAGGCCCGGGGAGAAAAGCTCCAAGGTAATCAGAGTCAAAATTATAACAATTAAGACATAATTACAGGTAAGTTATTTACAGAGGATGCATGAAAAAACATTAAATAGAACAAGTTTGCAGTTATAGTTATCCCTGGTTAAAGTCAGGGGAATACATTGACAGTAGGCAGGAGGTAGTATATTATGTACATTTATGAGGAAGGTGTATATGTGTATATATTACTATCACGATCTTGAAGTCCACGATGTTGAAAATTATTATCCCCGTAGCATACTATGGAAAAACCAGAATGCTGAAAACCACAATATCAGACTCTAGAACTTGCTCCCTACACCCCCTGAGGACTTATGTTAATGCTCATTCCTGATTTCTAATTGGGAGGATTCAATATTTGAAACATTGTGGTCTTCAGCATTTTGATATTAAGATCTTAGGATTATGATTTTCAGGATTATAGGTTTCAAGATTGTGATAATTAATCTACACACACGGACATAGACACACACACACACACACACACACACACACACACACACACACACACACACACACACACACACACACGCACACACATTTATATATATATATATATATATATATATATATCAAAATTCACTTTAAACATAAATGGAATTAGATTCATTGTAGAAGTCCTAGGAATATAGATGAGATCTGCATATACACTTGTCCACCAAAACCATAACTGAGGTGGAGTGAAGAGAGAGTGAACTCCCAGGAAGCATGATATTAGGGCAGTAACTGGCAATGAAAAAGAGGTGGCATTTTTTTCCCTGACAGTGATTTTTAATTAATCTGTTAATTAGATATAGTCTCAATCTTAGCCAGTTAAATGGTGTTCCTTGAGTCAGTCATGTGATTCATATTATGGGGTGAGGGTGCTGCTCAATCCTTGCAAATGCAAGGCTGCAATCCGTATTGGTGATCATTTAAGCAGCTGGAATGATATCACTACTGCTTAAATAACTTCAGAGTTTGCAGTGTGTGTGTGTGTGTGTGTGTGTGTGTGTGTGTGTGTGTGTGCTAGTAGCAAATATATTTTATATTTGTCCTGAGCATTCTCAGTGCTTGATGGCATGTTTTGTTTTCTTTATTTTTTTAATTGGAGGATGTTGCTTCGTTTTTTTTTTTTTTTCAGTTGCAGGATTAAGGGTAGTCTCAATTATCAATTTTGAACGATGTGCCATGTGATGTTGACTTTGGCAAGTGATTTACTGATAGGAAAGAAGCATGGTTTAACAATGAACATAGCATACTGTGAAGAAAAGCAATTGCCTGCATTACACGATTTAAAGCTCTACCAGACCCGAGCAATCTTTACTGGTGATATTGTGTTTACCCTAAAAAGAATGATTAATGTGGAGGAATGGCAAATGGTATAAAACCTAAATGAAAATTAAACAGTGTGTGTGTGTGTGTGTGTGTGTGTGTGTGTGTGAGTTTATGTGTTTGTGTGTGAGTTAGGTTGGTAAGAGACTGCTAAAAAGCAAGTACTGAGGTTATTTCAGTACTGGAATAAGTGAATAATAGTGTTATTAGTAGAAACAGAGACTTTATTATGTCTGTGTTTCAATATTTAGTGAGTTCCAACTTGATAAGAATACCTCTCAATTGTACAGATTTTCTCATATGTCCAGATTTTTGCCTATGTTGAACACCATATTACTGGTCTGTTCCTCATAACATTTGTACTTTTCTGGCAAACCACAGAGGACTGACATCACTAAATAATGATATGCATTTCAGTTTCAGACTTTAGACCTTTCAGAAAATGCATGCTGACACAAATCCTGTTATTCTAGTAACCATCTAAGTTTATAAGAGCAATATTTAAAATAGGTTCCTGTTTTTGGGCCTTTGCTAGCACATCATTTTAGGCTTTTTCCAGATTTCTTGTGCTATGATGTTGAGAGGTATGCATTGTGACGTCTTGGGGATCATATGTTTGCAATTGTATAAACAAGATGGCCACTTGAGCAGCAGTAGATAGTCTATATTGTAAGTATATATGGTGAGATGAGAATGTCATTTGGTCTTGATAAATGCGCAAAAGCAACCTTTAAAGAAGGAAAACTACAGAACCTTGAAAACATCAGTTTGAGACAAGAATGTGATATAAAAGAACTTGTGTAAGAGGGAGTGTATAAATATTTGGGAATTGAAGGATTAACAATAAAACATGAACGTATGTGAATAAAACTTAGTAAGGAATACTTTGGAAGACTTAAATGAATCCTAAAAACAGCGTTGACATCTAGGAACAAAATCCAAGCTATAAACCAATTTGCTCTTCTTGTCATCACTGACAGTTTTGGAGTGATTGACTGGTCCCAAAATGTACTGGATAGATTAGACTGGAAAACAAGAAGGATGCTTTATGCTCACCAAATGATTTATAAAAATTAGTGTGTACCAAAATTATATATTCCCTATTCCGAAGGAGGGATGGGCCTCCTTGAAATTGATTACATGTATAGATCTGCAGTTGTGGGAATCCACACATATTTATTGACCTCACAAGACCCAAAGGTAGTGAAAGTTTTGAAACATGAGAAAAATAAATCTAAGATGACTTCTTTGCTTAATCTAGCAGAAGCATATCGGTGTCAAGCAGGAATGGAAATCAAACCAGAAGTAGACAAAAATCAGGGAGCAACTGAATGTGCCGAAAAACAAAAGAAAGAATATAAGGTGAAAGACCAGATGAGAAGGCAAGAAATGTGGAAAATGAATAAATACAGTTGCAAGTATAGAAATCTTCTGGAAGAACCTCTTGTTGATCAAGAATGTATGCAGGAATGGTTAAGGAGAGGTTAACTCAAACCAAGAGATGTAAGGTTAATATTGGCGGCCCAAGACAGTGGGCTACGTACACTTTGGTTTACAAAGCCCATTGAACATGTAGGAGAAACAGACACATGTAGATTTTGTAAAACTAAATTGGAAACAGTTGCACACTTTTTTGCTGGTTGTCACATACTAATGGCAGAAAGACTGTATACTGAATGGCATAACAATGTGGCAAGACTGTTGCACTGGGAATTGTGCAAACATTATGGTATTAAAGTGGCTGAAAAACACTGGAAATGAGCCAAAAAACATCATAGAAAATGATGAAGTTTATATTACATGGAATCATCCATTACCAACAGTTCAAAAGACAGATGCTAGAAAAATGGATATAGTGGTCCATGAAAAGAAGACAAAAGTAACATTGATCATTGAAATTGCAACACACCCAGTGACTACAGTGTCCAGTGTACAGAGAGACACAAAGTTATAAAATATCAGGATTTGCAGGCAGAAATAAGCGCAATGTGGAAGAAAGATACCCAGACAGTTCCAATAGTAGTAGGAGCAACAGGTCTTATAAAAAGAATCTACAATCGTCTTTAGACATGTTACCAATCCATGTAACCCCATACGAATTGCAAGAGTCATTACTGGGCACATTGTGGGTGCTGCAAAGAGCACTTTTGGTTAACATCAAAGATTGAAACAATACCAATTTCATGAATGTTAACCGTACTTTGACTTAGGAATGGGGTCCATTCCCATCATGGTATTAGAAACCCAAAAGACTTGTAGAAATTAAAAAGTAAGTAATATGATATAGTATTATGAAATTGTAATGTATTCCACAGAAGAAAGAATGAGCTTGGTATTCATTCAGCTGTCTGAAGAGAATCTACAAATTCCAATTTAGCTTTTATTCATTAAGTGTGGTGAGCAAATATAAGGCTGTTTAATGACAAAGTGAAAAAGCCATTATTCTACAATCTGAAGTGTAACTACATAGAATAGCCTTACTAAAAGATGTTAGAATTAGACCAATGGAGCATTATTTGAATGCAGAAGACAACACAGAAGAAGTGAATATGGAATAGACTTGTTAGTTGCTAGGATTAATGGTTTGAACAGCAGCTGGTGAACTGATAGAGTATGTGGCCCTCCTGATTAATATTTGCAATCAAATCAGATGTATCCATAACTGATCCTTTGGACCATATTCCAAAGTGATGGAGGTCAGCCATCTGCCAGACCAGTGGTATAAATCAAGTGTCCATGGAGATACTAAAACGGTCCTCCAAAAATATTTCCAGAACTTGACCAACTAATGGAATACTCTTTAGGAATGCCATCCCATCTGTTATTAAGTAACAATTTTAATTAAATGGTTTCCATGCTTTCCTAACCATATCAGCAGTAATCCTTTCATTTGTCCCTAACCTCCCCACTTGACCATTGCATGTCGGCAAAAAAATATTAAAGGAATGTTTTGGCTTGAGTTTCATGTTCTTTTCTCTTTCCCTTCATTATCTCAATCCTTTTTAATTCTTATTTATTTTATTCTCTGTCATCTTTCCTTTCTATACCTGAGTGATTTATTCTGTCCATTTTATATTAAAGTGCCAAATGCAACTATATAAGAATCCACGCTATTCAGATTTCTCTTTTGATGATTATGTATTTACTTTAGTTTATCTCATTATTTAGTTTTGCCAGTGATGCATATATGGCTAAGATGATTCTCTTTTACACTTCATTCCATTCCTTACATCTAGCAGGCTTATTTGCCCCACCCCCCCCACTCAGTGTTTTAGATAATCTCTGCATAGGCTGTACCGGCCATTCCTTTTAGATGTCCATCTCCGTCATGCTGCCCTAGAATGACTGGTCTTCAATCAGCTGCCTTATATGATACTTTATTGTAGTATCAGATTCTTTGGCTATAGTGTTTCTAGTTCAGTGACCTCACCCCTATCCTGTAATTCCTACCCTTATACAGAGGTGAATCTGAACCATACTGAAAACTGACCATAACTTCAAACAATGCGTCTACTTTTTGAACTACCTTATAGGGGTAATATAACTAACAGTCTTGTGACCCACATAAATGATCTTCCTTATCTCACCTGCATGTCTCTTTCAAAACATTAAATAGTATATATTAAGCATATTCATTCTCAACCCACCCTCCCCCCAACTAAATACATTGTTTTCATGTACATCTGTTATCTTGCATACCTTTCTTCACTGCTATCTTGGTGCTACTGCTACTGTTGAACACACTGCCTAAAATAGCAAATAATTTTCTGCCTGTTTCACTGCATTCTATTTTAGTCAGTTTGTTGTAATGATAAAGTGGTCTCTTTTCTCATGGCCCATACTTTTGAAATGGTCAAAGCAGGAGTAATCATAGATTCCATACAGGTCATTTCTGTGAGGCAAGATTAAATCCCTGATTCAGAGACTGTTGCACACTGAATGAGGACTTGAACTGACATTGCTACAAATGTGAAAGATTGAAGATTGGCACCGTAGCATAGAGAGATAAAGTTATGACTATGATTCATGTGATACAAGTTCAAACAGCATCTCACAGGATGGAAGAACTGTGCAGGTAAGGATGGAGGTGAGTGGTCAATAGCAGCTTGCCCATCAAGGAATCGCCCCCATGCAAAGTGAGGCTTATATGGCGCTGAAAACAGCAAGGATCAGGGACATGGTCTTGGCTTTCCTAAGCTAATCATGGTAGCCCTCATCAGGATGTGGGTGGTAATATGCATGTGCATGGAGAGAGGTATGAGGACCCTGCAGTGACATAGTTACTCATACCAACCATAAGTGGCAGAGTTAAAGCCTCATTAGACATACCCTTATAGCTGGGATGCTGCAAAGGGAGCAAACTACCATTGTGGCTGTCTGGATGATGGTGCCTCTGGTTGACTCTTGCCTCATAAGGGAGAATGAAGGAGCTCAAGACTATTATGGAGAGGTTCAATGACATGCAAGTAAGTATGCAGGCAAAAAGCATAAAGAAAAAAATATAAAACTGTAGTTTTTACAGAATGTTTTAGAAAATAGTAGCTAGTATTTTCCAACCATTTCTTGCATTGGATCGTCAAATCTATACTAAATATTTCTTATGTAACAGGTTTGTTGATGGACAAAAATTGTGACTATGGAAAATGTACTATATTTATAGGACCATAGGTTTAACTGTCAAGCTTTTGACTCACCAGTGTTCAAAAAGCCTATGGGTCAATAGATCCAGTTATTAGGTTATCCACAGCCCATGTCCCACTTTTTTATCTAACAGGCATAGTCCAAAAAGAAGTGGGTTCAATACAGAAGTCCAAACTGGTAATGTCTGCTGCAATAGACAGGTGACTTCTACTTTTTTGCATCCTCTTATATTACCCATTAAATAACATATGAATTTATATTTAATGCATTTATTTTTTCAGTTATTCCAATACATGGAATAGTGTTCATAGGTTCACATGCTCAACTGTCAAGTTTCAGACCCACTAGTCTTCAAAAAGCTTAACTGCTATAAACCTATATTGATATTTTCTACTTTTTTGAAAACATATCTTGGAAGAAATGCTATAATGTATCTTTCAAAAAATGTCAATTATTGGTATTTATATTTAGTGTCATATTTAATTTCTCCTATCAGATGCTAAATCCCCCAGCAATGCATTCTAAGCATAAACTTTAAAATGACCTATATCAGGCACTGCCTTATAGACTAGCCAAACGTCATCTGTTAATGACATATAATTAGAGAATATAATGTAAATTTCTGAAGCATTTTTGAATAATTCTATTTTTACTGTACGTTTTTGACTTCATTCACATATAGTAATTTTATTTTTTGCAGACTCAATCATGTTAAAACAATTCCTTTTGTTGACTGACACAAAATGCAGATCATCAAGTCAGGAGTTTATATAAACCCCTGACACTCACCTAGGGCCTCTGCCAAGGGATAATTTTGTAATAGATGAGAGGCCACTTTAATTCCAAAGTCTGCTGTTAGAATTAGTGCTGGCTACAGCAGAAAAAAACAATGAGCTGAAAAACTATCTCCACAAGCAAGCCTATTGTAAATGTTTCAAAAATAACTCAGAAATAGCTGATCTGGTAGCACAGATGGAGAAAACCTAAATATTCCCCAAGCAACCATCATCATCATCATCATCATCATCAGCCTCCTTTTCTCCATTTTCCCTAAATGGGGTCGGGGTATCATGTTAACTGTCGCCAGCTCCCTGCCATTCAAATGCCATTCCATGCCATTCCCTCCACTCTCTAAACTGGCTTGAGATTTCTAATTACCTGAAATTTATACAGCTCACCACTGCTCGCAAACTTATATTCCAACCCTCCACCTGCCCCCTCTCTTTCATCTATCTTAACCACTTACCTCACAGTCATATTGTTAGATCTGAAAACCAAAACCTCCTTAAAATCTATAAACCCCTTCACCCTCCTGGCCAATTACTTCTATTGCACTCCTTAGCTAAACTATGGAATTCTCTCCCCCCTCCCTCTACTCTACTCACAACCACTCTAATTTCAAATCTCTCCTCCATTCTTACCTTACCTTACCTCAACCTGGGACTGTTCCTGTTCCTTTCCCACCTAAATTACATTGTCGTCTCTTTCAAACCTCCCTTCAATCTCATCTACTACCACCTCTGATCACTAACATTACACAAACACTAAACTTGTATTAACACTTTATGACTTGTACTTGTAATTATATTACATGTATTACTTTTGATTTTATCTATATTTTAACATTTGTGTTTTTTAAACATATAATACCTGATTTTGTATTTGCATTTTAAATCCTTCCTTACCAACCACTCCAAATCAGACCTAAGCAAGCTAGATGCCTGATATAATAAGATAGCTGAATTTGCCTCTAGCTGTCCTCCTAGAACGCATCATTGTAAGGCCCTAAGAAAACTATCTTGGTTAGAAGTTATAACTACCCCACCAACTCATTCTCAGACAACTCTTCACTGCCCACCAAATGTACTATAAACCCAATAAAATACCAGCTTTACAAGGTCTCCTCAATCCCCATATAAGTACCCGTCCATTAAGATCCATTAATAAAGCTCTAATTGAAGTAACCAGGAGTAAAAATAGCTCAGGTGACTCTCTATACTCCTACTACATTGCTAAACTGTGGAATGCCTTACCACTTGAAATTAGAACTATAATTAGCTTAAAAAACTTCAAGCATCACATTAAACCACACCTCACAAATTCCTGGACTTGTACATGTACTGAGCATGTGTAGCCAAAACCAAGAAACTAGCTGATTTTAAAATTTTAATTGCATATGTAATGAGCATTGAATTTAAGCCATATGACTAACTTATGTTGTGTTTTTTTTTTCTCACTGTTAATATCTACCAGATTTAAGTCTTCAGTTTGCTATGCTACCTGTATATAAGACTAAGTATTGTAATTGCACTCTTATTGCATACAATGTCACTACCTGTTATTACTGTAAGAACTGTCTTCTAGAAGCATTGTTACACAAGAATATTGGTCTTGTCTCCCACTTGACCAGTTTATTCTGTTCTAGTGTTTTTACAGTTATGAAAATCTATAATGTCTATTAACAGTGAGATCATATTCTGAGTCTAGTGTTCCCTCTACATAATACAGAGAGAAGATTTGAGAAGGCCTACCCACTTAGGTTCTTCCTTCCTCTCTCCTTGCACTTTACTAACAAAAAAAAATTATCTGCTTTTACTGTATCTGTGTTTCCTCCTACTTTATTTTGCTTTTGCCTCTTCTTATAAGTACTCAGTTTTATTCATTCTGTTGCACTTATTGCTGCTTGGTAGTAGCCTGATTAAATTGTAACTGTTATTCTAAGTCTTTTGGTTTAAGCACTTGGGCTTCAGACCAGTTGTTTTACATCAAGAAGGTTTGTGGTCTGCAGTGTTGGTGCAGGACAGGTAGCTTACATCCTTCTAAGCTGGGAATTGCTGATTGAAAGCTCAGTGTCTGCTATTCTAAAAGTGTATTAGTCCTGGTTTAAGCACTTGGGCTTCAGGCCAGTTATTCTACATTAAGAAAGTTTGTGGTCTGCACTCTTGTGGGAGGAGAGGCTGGATTCTGCCCTTCTGAGCTGGGAATTTCTCGTCACAGGCTTATTGTGCCAGCTTATTTGAACTGTTTCTTTCTGAAATTGGTGTGCCTTGTTGCTGTAGCATAGGACCAGATTCAGGCCTGCTGAATCTAGCTTTGTTTGTATAACTTGAGCACTGATCCAGGCTATCTTTTTTGGAGAAGGTTCCCCTGCACCCTAGTAGCGGGAGTGTGCAGTTAGAACTTGTCTGATTGGAGACTGCTGGAACAGGGCTCAGTTTTGAGTTTTTTTTTCTGGTTAATTGGGTAATTTATTTAAATCAGATTGTTTGTTTTCTATTGTTTTATATATATATATATATATATATATATATATATATATATATATATATATATATAAACAAAAACATTTGCACTTTATTCATCTGCTTTTACTGTATTTGCGTTTCTTCCTACTTTATTACTAGGGGCATTGACTACAACTCTGAACACAATAAGCACCATTTTATGCGCATTTAAAGTGTTTTTTTGATTGTATATGCTTTATTTTCTGAAAAAAATATATATGTACTTGTTTCCCACCTTTCTAAGCTAGTATAGTCCAGTTTTCAGGTTAGTGCTGAATTCAGGACTGTGTTACAAATCTCTGTGTTTGCCCATACCTTACTTGGATAGAAGGAAGTTTCTCTCTTCACCTGTGAGAAAGAGAAGCTTTGAGCAGCCTATCTGTCCCTGGAGGAGTGGTTTCAGCCCAGAAAGTACTAGTTTATTAGCCATTTTGGGCTAATTTCTATCTCTTTCATTTCCCTGCTATAAAAAATGCATTTGCCCAGTTCCAAGCACCGGGCAGCGCCAGTTAACTAGGATATAACTATTCCCGGCTCCACAATGTCTCCTCTTCAATTTTTCCCTTGGAACTAGACAAACTTTCAACTTAGGCACTCAAGCCATTCATTTCTCAGCCCGGCACTTGCTCAAAACTCATAGCAAGCACTTATAAACCCTAGCACTACAGAAGGACAAGGCTCTCTATTCGACCTTACCAGCCATTCAGTAAAACAGTTTACTGTACCTATCCAGGCATGTCCAAAGGTCAGTTTCAGGTGTACTCTCCAGACCAACTGGTGAATCTGGGCATTTTGAGGCAATGTTACAACTGCCTCTTGTACACAGACAATCCTCTCCTCCTACCACCAAACACTAATACATGCAAGAGATGCAATTATACAGCCAAACTGGAGGCTAAGCTCTTTCAACCCAAGACTGGATCAGACAGTCAAGAGGAGAAGGGAAATACTGGCATCACACCACCAGTCTCACATAGACCCATTAAACCAGTACAGGCAAAAAACACACGCAAATACATGAAAATATACTCTGAGACTCTAAATAAAAATCTGCAAAACCAACAGAGCCCTCCAAAGCAGACATCTAAGCAACCTCCACCCCCCCAACACAAACCATGCAACACATACTTCACAAAACCAGTGTGCCATGCAATCACAGCCCTCAAGGAAAAATAACATACCCAACTTACTAGTAATAGGTGAAGCTATAGTCAGGCACACTGACATCTCACTCACTAGGCTGAATAAGAAGAAGGTTACTGTTAGCTGCCTGTCAGGTGCCAGGATCCTCCACATAACACAAACACTCAGGTGACTCCAGAACAAGTACAAATATGACTCTGTTATTGTCCATGTTGGTGTGAATGACCCGAGCCGTATTTCCCTGGACTACATGAAAAGAGACATGGAAGAGCTCTCTGATCACGTAGCCCAGGCCAGTATGACCCTGACCCTGAGTAGCATCTTGCCCTCACCAAGAATGATACCACAATATAAAGAAAAAAATATCAATTTCAACAATTGGCTAAGTTACTGGTGTCATTTAAAGGGGATCCAGTGTCTGTCTGCCTGGGATGACATGCTCGACAAGCCACAATGCTTCGCTAGAGATGGCTTGCACCTGTCACCCTTAGGCTTTCTAATACTGGCCAAGGCTCTTGCCACCTCCATAGTGCCTTTTTTAGGCAAGGCTCAAAAGACAAACACACTGTCATAAATAGCACAAGTAACAAAAATCTGAGGGTAATACTACTCAATGCCAGAAGTCTAAACCTTAAAATGCACGCACTAGAGGCACTCCTCAGTATGGAGAAAATCGATATATGTGCAGTAGCAGAAACCTGGTTTAAGGCTCCAGAGAGCACCCCAGCACTACCAGGCTACAACTCATACCATACATTTCGGCCACAGAACCCAGACCGAAATACAAAAGGTGGGGGAGTATCCATATTCATCAAGGATACCCACACCTCCAGGTTAGTGGCACAGCACGATGCTTCAGAGATTATCCACGTGCAACTAACAATGGGCAAAACTGCAATTCAAATTGTAGCTTGCTACAGATCACCCACCATGCCCCTGGACCCCCATTCCGCATTTCTGGAAACACTGGGTAACATAAAGGTCCTAACAAACACCCTTATATTGGGTGATTTCAACTACCCAAAGATTAACTGGGAGAACTACTCAAATACTAACTCCCTTGCCCAACATTTCCTAGAATTTATAAACTCAAATGCCCTGGAACAACTGGTCAACACTCCCACCAGAGGTGACAACATATTGGACCTGGTCATCACCAACATGGGTGACCGGTGTTCCACACCAGGTGTCAACCCCTCGCTGGTTAGATCTGACCATAAACAAATCACTTTGAATATCCACAATATGCCCCCACCCCCGGACAAGGAAACCACGTGAAAAACCTTTCAAAAGCAAACTTCACGTTACTTAAGACGGAGGTGGAAAGTTTCAAAGCCCCCATGCTAAAGGATAATGCTGTCCAAGCTGCAAAATCCTTTACTAACGCATTCTATGGGCACCTACAAGAATGCATGAATCATGCTATCCCAAGCAAAACCAAGACTCACTCCTCCAAGAAAAGGAAACCAGATTGGTGGACCCCTGCCATAAACAAGCTATACAATAGAAGGAGGAAAGTAGTACAGAAAAGAGTAAAATCCCAAGAAGGGAAGACATCCCTGATCAGTATCAGCAAGAAACTATGATCCCTCATAAAATCGTCCAAGTTGAGCTTTGAAAGAAAACTTGCCAAGGACTCCAAAAATAACCACAAGGCATTCTTTAGCTATGTCAAGAATCTACGTGGCAATGTTCACATCTGCTCAGAGTTAGTGCAGAATCGCACAAAATACACTGAACCAACTGATATTGCCAACAACCTGGCAGACAGGTTCAGTGCAAACTTCACCCCCCTCTCACCCCCAAAAGAGCCCATAACCATACCAGAAAAATGTAGAGCCCCTGAAATCACAGACACTCAGGTTAAAATAGCCCTTTCCAAAGCTAAAAACACAGCATCAATGGGACCGGATGGTGTCCCAGGCTGCGTCCTACATGAGCTCAAAGATGAACTAACCCCTCATAGGTTCAAAGGTAGGTACTAGGCTATTGGCCCTAGGACCTATATAAGCCTAGCCAAAAGGTACCCTGGCTTTTGCCACCCAAGAAAATGATTTTCCAGTGCTACTGTCGAGAAGAGCCACAGAAGTATTCCCTGGGGTGAATTTCCTATCTCCCATCCAATCATCAAGATTTTTCTTGAAGACTGCTAATGCAAACACCTAAACACACTATTCAAACTCAGCCTCTCCACAGGCTACATACCCATAGAGTGGTGCACAGCAACGGTTATTCCGCTCCACAAAGATGGAGCCACAACAGACCCCGGGAACTATTGTCCTATAAGCCTGACTAACTTGGTCTGCAAGGATATGGAGTGCATCATCATGGAACTCATTAACAGAGACATTGGGAACCTCCAAACACTGGACCCTACCTAGTTCAGCTTTGTTAAGGGCAGATCATGCCTCCTAAACCTGGTGGACTTCTTTGAGACAGTTACCAAGGTTATAGACAAGGGAAAGGTCACACACACAGCCTACCTAGACATCGCAAAGGCCTTCGACAACATTCCCCATTCAGGTATTATAGACAAGCTCACCAGCCTGAACATAAACCCCTATGTCACAAGATGGCTTGCCAATTGGCTCACGGACAGAATCCACATGGTGAGAGTTGTGGGTGCTAGGTCTAACTCTAAACCGGTTACAAGTGGCGTTCCCCAAGGCTCAGTCCTAAGACCCCTCCTGTTCGGCATATACTTCTCAGAGGTACAGACAAGCACAGGAAGACTATGGCTGATGACTGCAAACTAGGGGCTATAATTGACTCACCGGCTGATATAGATATCCTCCAAAAGGGTCTCACTGAGACGGATACCTGGTGTCAAAATCATGGCCTCAAGCTAAATGCCAAAAAGTGCATAGTTATTCCCTTTGAAAATAACAAAGTACCTACAAACTACCACATAGGTGGTAGTCCCTTAAATATGGAAAACATAATAAAGGATCTGGGGACCCAAGTAGATAGTAATCTCGCCTCTGATAATCCCATTGCCAAAGTGGTTAGAAAATCCTTCTATGTGGCCCAACTAATCACAAAAGGGTTTGCATCCAGATCAAAAGAGGTCATTGTGCCCCTCTACTCATCACTCATCAGACCCATCCTAGAGTACAAAGCCCTATTTAGGATGTACCTTACAAGACACCTGCAACAGCTGGAAAGACCACAGAAGTACCTCACCAAGAGAATCACTGTCCTCAAACAGATGCCCTATACAGCTTGACTGAAGAAACTCCAGCTGTACTCGGTTGCATACCGCCTACTCAGAGGTGATCTCTGCCTGACATACAAGGCCATGTCCAACCCAGAACTGATGGACATGCTCCACCTAAAGAAAACCTTATTCTCTCGAGCCACATGCTCTAGGGGTCTAAACCTCACCACAACAATAAATAGGACGTGCTGGAGGGATAGATTCCTGTCCCAGAGACTTCCCATGCTTTGGAACAAGATTCCAATCTACATTAGGCAGAGCTCCTTGCTAGCACTCTTCAAGAGAAACCTTGACGAGTGTATGGGAAACAGAAAGTTTACCCCGGGGATCACTTTAGTGGCTCTGCTGGACAGAGGAACAGGGAACTAATCTAAGGTGGCAGTGAAAGCGAACACATTCTGGCTAGGCTTATAAATGCCTTCGGGCAGATAGCCTAGTACCTACCTATGAACCTGTTACTATTTTTTTCTTTATTGTATTATACAATTTTCTTTCTACTAACAAAATAGTTTACTAACAATGGAGCTTTTCCCCCTGGCCTCCGCTGAAAAAGGGTTTTATGCCCAGTTGGACTCTCCCGGTAAACAAATGTAAAATAAAATAAAATAAAAAATAAATAAATTGTATATTTATGCTTTTATATACTGTATATTCCATGCTTTAAATATATTATATTCTGTTAAATGCTTTTGGAGCTTTTCTTTCCAGGCTTCCACTGAAAATGGGCTGTTCTTGGCCCAGTGGACTTGCCCGGCTATCAAAGTGGAAATTAATCAATCAATCAATCAATCAATCAATAAATAAATAAATAAACAACTCTCTTGATTCAGTGCCAAACTCCTGCCTTCTTCAACGCTCATGCCTGACTGTTGTAGATCTTCTTCACACAATCCATCCACCTGTTTGCTGGATGTCCTCGCTTCCTCTTACCGTCTTCCTCTCTGTTCCAAATCTTTCTCACCAGATTGTCTTCTGCTTTTCTGCACATGTCCAAACCACCATAATCTGTCTTTTTGACCTTTTCTGCAATTGCAGCTACTTTGACATCTTTTCTTATGTCCTCATTTCAACGTCTGTCCCACAGTGTGCATCCTACCACCCTTCTCAGGCACTTCATTTCCATCACCTTTCGCTTCTTTATCTGATCTGCCTTTACTGCCCAGGTTTCTGTACCATACAGCAATATTGGTCACACCACTGTCTTGTACACCTTACTTTTTAGCTTCTTTGGCATTCTTCTGTCATAGACTACACCTGACACTCTGTGCCAGTTGGCTGCAGCCCCTTTGACTCTAGCTTTGACCTCTTCATTCAGACTTCCCTTCTCCTCAACCACCCCTCCCAGATACTTGAAGGTGTTTACCTGTTCCACTAACTTCCCTTCTATGTCTATTCTCAGCTTCTTCTGATTTCCCTAATTTGCTGCCATTACCACCATATTATCTGGCTTAGTTTCATCTCATGTGCCTTCAGTTTTGCATTCCATTCCCCAATCCTTTACTGAAGTTCTAGCTCAGAGTCTGCCTGTAATGTCATGTCATCTGTATACAGCAACTTTGTTGATCTGTCCCCTCTATGAGGCCGAACCCTGTTCATATTTGAGTCATTAGGTCCTTGTACATAGCCTGCACTTATTCTACCAGTGTTTCTGCAACTTCAGACCACCTCAGTACTGCTCAGATCAGCTTTCTTCAAACATTGTCATACGCTTTCTCCAAGTCTAGGAATGCCCAGTTGGACTCTCTGCTCATCTCTAGGTTCTTCTCAAGTATCTGTCTCACTCAAACATCGGGTCAGTTGTACTACATCCAGATCTGGATCTGTAATGCTCATCTTCCATCTTACATTCTACTACTCCATGTATTCATTTATCAATCACCCTCTCCAGAACTTTCATGGAGTGTGACAGGAGTTTGATGCCTCTGTACTGCCCACAGTTGTGGATGTCCCCTTTGTTCTTGTACACTGGCATGAATATACTTATTCTCTAGTCATCTGGGATACGCCTTTCTCTCCACACTGCTATTTGTACCCTCAGGAGTCAATGCTCCTCTATCTCACCCAGCATCTTTTTTATATCTGCTATGACTTCATCTGAACCTGCTGCTTTCCGACTTCATTTTCCTTAGTGCTGTTCTTACTTCTTCTAGGGTGGGCTCCTCTCCTTCTCTTCTCATCATAGGCTGTTTCTGGGGCAGTACAGCTTCAATGGGTTTTATTCATTCAGAAGCTGTTGGAAGTACTCCTTCCATCTGCCTTTGATGCCCTATGGACTGGTGAGCAGGTTATTTTTGGCATTCCTTATGAAGGGTGTATGACTATCTTCTTTATCTTTCTGTCTTTGCCTTGCAACCTGATACAGTTTCTTTGTGCCACTTACTAAGTCACTTTCCAGACGTTAGTAGAGTGCCACCAATGCCCTATTCTTTGCTATTGAAACTTCTTTCTTAGCTTAGCCAAGGCAACCCTGTTTTGATTAGTAGACTGGACATCTGACAGAGCAGAAGAGAGAGAGGGATGTTACCATCCTTGGTGGGTGGGTGATTCCATGTGCATCTCCTGTGTTTTTCCCTGGTGGAGGCTGGTGACCTCATGCTAGGAAGCAATGCTGCTGATGTGGGGTGATGTACCACACATCCCCACTGCATTCCCACCCTTTGGCTGTACTACATGGAGATGGAAATCAATAGGTAAGGGCAGAAAATAAGATCCCCAGGAGTATGTGACTGGCCACAACCTCAGGATGCCCTTAAGTTCCATGTCAGCTCCAGCTCTACCAGAAGTCATCTAGGGGCAAAGTAGGTGGCTGGTAGAACTGATGATGGACAGGAAGAACCTGGTGGGGTGCCACAGAATAATGCATGAGGGAGAAAAAAATCCTCCATAAGAAAAAAAAAGTCGATTTCCATACGTATTTACATTTTTACTCATTTCACTTCTATCCTACTTTCCTGTCTCCCTCTTCCTGCTGCAATCTTTTCCTTGTCACTTTTCCTTTTCCATCCCACCTCATCTTCATAGTTCCCTCCACTCCTCCTCCCCCTCCTTCTTTCTTTCGGCCTCCTCAGTGACTTCCTTCTCACTTGTAATCCCCTTCATGATCCACGCTTCCTCTTACTCAGCAGATCTAATACACCTCTGTGGAACTTCTACAGTCTCAGATATTATGTACTGAACTACCAAACGTTGGACAGTTACTGACAGCTTCTGTTATTTCATCTTATTGAATATGTTTTGAATGCATTGATTTTGGAGACTTTAGAGACTGATGATGGATATATTCATCTCTCTTTCATTCCAGTCCATTTCTGGGAAGCAAATTTGTTTATGTAGTTGTCTGGATGTTTTTTTAGATTTTTATTTTTGGTAGCAAACCCCATTCTGAGCCTGAAATCTGAATCAATACTCTACCCCAGGCAATCACTCAATCTAACAATCAATAATAATAAAAACTATACATAAATAAATATATGCCTGCCTTATCATTTCAATCTTCTACATTATCTCTGCATTGTTATTCAAAAGCAATGTGACATTACACATGCAAACAGCTACTTTATATTTCTAAGGTCTAATTCAGCAGAGGATATCCTGGTCATGACTGACATTTGATAAGCTTAGCACCTGGCCCACTTCCTTTGCCTTACAACACAGTAGGTAACACATTGGCTTTATGGAGTCATTGCTATATACTACCTACAAAAATATGATGAAACCTGGTTTTGATCCACTTCTATCAGAGGTGACATCTGCCACCTTAATTTTGGCTTTGAATTGCTTACAGTATTGTACCGAAACATTCATCAGTGGGGTGCTAGAACTTAAAGGAAATGTTTACATTTTACAGTTCACTGGACCTCAGGGACATAACCTAGCAGGCACTTCACTAGACTGCATTGCACTGTGACATGTATTTAAAAGTGATATCAGAGACATTGGGATGGGGTCAGTCCTATTTTATCTGTGGGGCACTTTAGCATTTCAGCAGGTAAGACAGTTGACACACAGGATTAAATTTATGAGCTATTAATGAGGTATTTCCAGTGGTAAAGAGTTTGAATCTCTCAGCTTTCATTTCCCTAATGTGTGTGACCTTGAGCAAGTTAGTACAATTTATAGTTGGGGGGTGTGGGGGGAATAGTTTAGGTAAATATTGTCTTCTGCAAAGAGTTATTCATTGCAGTTATAAATATCTATGTGTATGGTTAAAAATGTATAAAGTATGTGGGGGGCTTTGCCCCACACCCCCCAATGTGCCCCCCCCCAAATATATTTACTAACTCCAAGATCGCACTACAGTGGGGAAAAGGGCATATACCTTTTACTTTAATGTGTCAGTGTTATGAGTTTCAGTCAAATGAGTTTTCAGTCTTTTGAACTTTCAGTGTTTTGGTCTCAGTCAAATGAATTTCAGTTAAATGAAATTTAAGTCATATGAAGTAGACATATATATATATATATATATATATATATATATATATATATATATATATTCACTTTATAATCTCGAAATACTGAAATCTCAAATTTCAGTATCTTGAGACTATAAAGCCGAATGCTGAAAACATCGGAAAGTGAAAAGTGTGAAAATTAAAATAGCGAATGTTAATGCTGTGTTTAGTTGCCAGTACAGAGCCGGTGCTGCAGAAAGCAGTGTGTTCATTTGCAGCTCAACCTCACTGGAGTATAAATCTGTTTTTTGGCAAGTTCTACCCTGCTCATATTTCCTTTACTGTCTGAAGCTGGTATTACAGCTCCTGGTTGTTTGGGAGCTATCTATAAGACTGTTCTGTCGCAGAAGGGTTCCCCTGTTTTGCTGATTGATGGATACGTTTTGAATCAGGAGAAAGTTGCGAAAGAGAAAACATACTGGAGTTGTAAGTGGAAGCAGTCTCAGAAGTGTACAGGTAGGGCTGTTTCTGTTACTGTCCACGGTGGTGAGAAACTATTGAAATCTGTTCAGCACACACACGGAGGGCACACTAGTAAGATAGAAAAATACAGGATGTGTGCAGAGTTCAGGGTGAAGGCTAAAGTATCCCATGATACACCTTGTTTAGTTGTTGACAATGTGTTAGCATCCACATCAGCTGATGTTACACCCAGCCTACCAACTAGAAAAGCACTCATCCAACAAGTTGGCAGGATTCGCCAACATACAACTAAAGCTAGTACACAGAATGTTATGAGTATACTTGATATAAAACTGTCTGATTTTCCCACCAAGTCTGAACCATTTCTAAGTAAAACTATGTGTGAAACTACTACTGAAACTAGCATGATCATGTTTAGTACAAAGCAGAACTTATTTGGTCTGAGCACAGCTACTATTTGGTTTATTGATGGCGCATTTTCCATAAAGGGATTATGTGCTGATAATTGTACAGTATATATGGGGTAGTTAACTCCGGAGGGTTTCACAAAAGTGTACCATTGCTGTTTTGCCTCATGACTAAGAAATCCCTCAAATCATATAATTTTAAGTGGCATTGTGTCTTGAATTTACTTGATGAGCAGGGATTTGAGCTTTGGCTGAAATATATTTTAAGCGACTTTGAAATTGCCGCGAAGAGAAGTGTAAGTTTGAACTTACAGGGTGTGATTTCTAAAGGCTGCCTATTTCACTTTGGCCAGAATATTTGGCAGAAGGTGCAGCAGTTGGTCTCGGCCACATGTATAACACGAATATGTCTTTTCAGTTGTATGTCAAATGCTTGGTGGCACTAGCATTTGTCCCTGAAGCTGACGTGTTATCCACTTTCCAGAGGCTTAAGGAATGATTCCCTGTTGAAGGAAAGGCTTTAATTCAGTACTTCTCTGACTGTTATGTCCTAGGAAAGTTGAGGAAGTTTTGTACTAGGACTACAGGTTTTGCAAGGTTTCCAACGCTATTCCTAGTCTCATTCTGGAATGTGGAAGAGTTGAATTCACTGTGCCTACCTTGCTCACAAAACAGTGTTGAAGCATGGCACCGTAGGTTGAAATCCTTGTTAGGTCACACAGCATTGTGATTTATCTGTTCTTATGACCACATTAACCAGGGACAGGACCGAGTGGAAGACCTCAGAGTTCGTATGAGTTGTGGTGCTCCGCCTTCACCTAAGAAATGTCTAGTGCTTAAAAGGCATATGCAGTTTGAAAATGTTCTGCAGAATAGGAAAAGTTATACAGTTATTGCGTATTTGATGACTATTGCAAGGTTATTAAAAATGTGAATGTGTTTCATTGTACCTTCAGTGCATGTGGAGTCTCAAATGCATTTCAGTTTACTGCCGAGAACATATTTGTTTGTGTTTTATTAGTGGTGGACATGTCTGCACTACATATAAGGTTTGGATATATAAAATGTTTTTTGGGTTTGACAAACTACCGGCAGCAATAGAGGACTCTACAGCGTACTTCAGGAAGACAGGCATTGTTTATGCAAGATTATCACTTTCAACATGGAAACAGAATCATAGATCTGAATAATGTGTTTGCATTTACTTTATGGATATATGTTAGATGTCACTACAAAGGATGCTATGTGCAGTGTTTATGTGGAAGAAGAACACAGTTGATTGGTTTATAATAAAGGCACTTTAGCGGGTTTCGATATTTTGAAATCGGTGTACTGATGTTCGGTTATGTCACTTTCGTTGTTTTAAACATTGGTTATGTCACGTTCATTGTTTTGAACATTCGGCTTTATGTTTTTTTGGCTTTATAGTCTTGAGATACTGAAACTATATATATATATATATATATATATATATATATATATATATATATATATATATGGGTCTACTTCAGTTGACCTAAATCTCATTTGACGGACACCAATTTGACTGACACCCAATTGACCTAAATTTCATTTGACCTAAAACTCATTTGACTGACACCCATTTCATTGACATTTATGACATAGACTTGTTGTGGGTTTTCCTTAACCTGTGACTTGCTTGTGATAAAAAGAATTAGGGCAACTTATAGTGCTGACTGTTAAAATTCCAATAATCATGTAGAAAGTAGTGTTGTAGTGTTTCTAAATGTGGGGTTTTCTATTTACATTTTTATGGGAAGAATCTAAAGTAATTTGGTGAATGTTTTGTGCACTAGCGGCAGCATGTAGAGTACTGTAAGGCAAATTAAAGGTATATGTCCTTTTACCCACTGTAGTGCGATCCTGGAGTTAGTATATATAATTTGGGGTGATGTGGGTGGCACAGTCCCCCATACTGGTGGGTGTGGGGAGTGTAGGACCCACCTAGTTTGGTTGTACCTTGTCCCATTTCTGTTAAGAGGGTTAGTAAGTAGTTTTTAAGTTTTGGAAAGGGTTAGTTTAAATGTACTTGTCTATGGTTTAAGTTTTAGTATGTTGAAATTCTGCATTGTAAGGTATCGGTGAAATGGGACTCAGTTAAATGAGTTTTAGGTCAAATTAAATTTAGGTCAACTGGGCATAGGTCAAATGGGTGTCAGTCAAATGAGATTTAGGTCATCTGAAGTAGACCCATATATATATATATATATATATATATATATATATATATATATATATATAGATAGATAGATATATGTAGATATATATGTATATATCACTGACCATGAGTATGACTGAGCAAAGAATAGCTCTGCGAGCAACAGCACAGCACAGGAACATAGATTAAATGAATTTTCACAGTGTCAAAGTACAGCGGGGTTTCTGTATTGATCAAAATATGTGCAGAGACATGTACATGTATGTAAATCAGTGCATATGTACACCGATTGGAAAAATATGGACATGTATGCAAATATATCCATGCATGTTGTAATATAACAGAAGGACAAAGAAGACATTCCGGAATGCTGCTATATAAAACAGCAATTCCATGGTATATACACAAATGGTACAGTGGTGGTTTATGCAGTATGATATATATATATATATATATATATATATATATATATATATATATATATATATATATATATATAGATAGATAGCAGCCACAGTAATATGATATAGCATGCCATCATTGCGGCCAATACATACCACTTACAAAGCCAGTATGCAAGTATGACAGCATGATACAACAGTGTTATAGAATGCACAGGGACAAGAACATGACATGCTGGTGAACAGATGTGACACAGCAACGCACAAAACTTATCCATCTGACTAGGTTATGTGTGAACTATGGGGAAAATGCTGTTTGCTAGTTACTGGCAATCCCACACACATGTACAGAGGAACTCGTGTCAATAGCAGCATGTTAACTAGAAAATGGTGACATACAGTGCCACAGTGTATTAGGCATAACAACAATATGCTGCACTGCATACATATGAGTACACACACACACACACACACACACACACACACACACACACACACACACACACACACACAGACATAAGGAGTAGCATAGTTGCCCACATGGAGCAATGTATACATCAAATACAACATTTCATGCACATCAACATGAGTACTGAATATTTAATGTGGTAAAGTGTGTCAGGCTGTAAGTACAATATAATACAAAATGTCACATGACATTTGCATTACATGGACAGAAGTGTATCACATAAACATGGCAGCAATACTCTATGAATATGTGTGCTGCAGAGATAGGTATATATCCCAGAGACTACCCTGTCTATGGATCAGGCTTCCCATCCATGTGAAGCAGAGTTCTTCCCTAACCCAATCTGAGTGCAACTTGAACAATTGGATGGGGAACTGGTAATTCATCCCTGGTTTGGCATCTATGTCTCTAATGGACACAGATAACCTGTAAATTGTTCTTCTCCCAGGGCCTTGCTTACACTTGTCAAGGGTATTAGAACTTGTCAGAGATTTTGGATGCATGGCTAGGCTTAAAAAAGGCCCTTATGGTCAGTAGCGTAGTAAACACCTATGAACCTATGAATGCACAAGTGTGCCAATACAGTACAGCTGTTTACATGGCATGCACCATAGTGACAGCAGTGCACAAGTGGATCACACAGGTAATATGCTCCTGAGGGCCCACCCTGAAGGAGCTGAACATCATGAATTTTCTTGCTGGCTATTTCACTGAAGGAGTCACCCATGTCCTGTATCATTTTCAGGAAAAAATTCCCCATAAGGTCCCACATCTGAATTCAGAAGACATCAGCTATCATCTCCCTGTTCTGGTCCATAAAATTATCTGCCTCTAGTGGTGGTCAACATCTCCTCCAGGGACCAGCAGGGAAGATGGCATGTGCTGGTCCTGGTCTATCCTCATTGTTCATAGGTTCATAGGTTGGTACTAGGCTGTCAGTACTAGGGGCTATACAATCCTAGCCATAACAATTTCCTGGCTATTTCTTTCCACACTATTTACTTCCCTGGACCCTGTCTAGCAGAGAGACTGACATGATCCCCAAAGTGAATTTCCTTTCTCCCATCCAATTGTCAAGGTTTCTTTTGAAGAGGGCCAAAGAGGTGCTCTGCTTGACATGTATGGGCAGTCTATTCTAGTGTCTGGGGAGTCTCTGGGTCAGGAACCTATCCCTCCAGCATGTTTTGTGTATTGTGATGACAAGGTTTAGATGCCTGGAGTGTGTGTCTCTGAGGGACTGGGATTTATTTATGTGTAGCATGTCCAAGAGCTCTGGGTTTGACATGGCCTTGTATGTTAAGCAGAGATTGCCTCTGAGTAGACGATATGCGACAGAGTATAGCTGGAGTTTTTTTTACTGCGGTCAGCATAGGGCATCTGCTTTAGGCCTGTGATTCTTTTAGTTAGGTATTTCTGCTGCCTTTCCAGTTGTTGCAGATGTCTTGAGAGGTACATACCAAACGGGGCATTGTATTCTATAATGGGTCTAGTGAGGGATGAGTACGTGGGACAATAACCTCCTTTTTTTCTTGATGAAAAGCCCTTAGAGATGAGGTTTGCCACATAGAAGGATTTCCTGACTGTTGTGGTGATGTGGTTATCGAAGGTGAGACCACTGTCCACCTGTGTCCCTAAGTCTCTTATCACACTTTCAGTGTTTAGTGTACTGCCACCTGTGTGGTAATTCATGGGAATATGTTTTTTTCCAAAGGGGATAACTATCCATTTCTTGGCATTGAGCTTGAGCCCATGGCTCTGGCACCAAGCATCTGTTTCTGTAAGGCCCTTTTGTAGAGTATCCACATCATTTGGGGATTCAGTAATGTCTACCAGTTTGCAGTCATCTGCGAACTTTGTTAGCCAGAGTCCCTTAGTGTTGGCCTGTACTTCAGAGAAGTAGATGCCAAACAAGAGCGGTCCCAGGACTGAACCCTGAGGTACTCCACTTGTCACTTGTCTGGAGCTGGATTTGGAGTCAGCTACTTTTACAGTAAGGGTTCTGTCAGTAAGCCAGTTGGCAACCCATCGAGTGACGTAGGGATTAATGCCCAGCTTAGTAAGTCTATCTATGATTCCAGAATGGGGGATGGTGTCAAAAGCCTTGGCGAGGTCCAGATAGGCTGTGTGGCTGCCTTACCCTCGTCCACTGCTCTGGAGACTGATTTGAAGAAGTCAACCAGGTTCAGGAGACAAGATCGGCCCTTCACGAACCCAAACTGGGTGGGGTCCAGTGTTTGAAGTTTGCCAATGTCTTTGTTTATAAGTTCCATGATAATACATTCCATGACCTTGCAGATCAGGTTCGTCAGACTGATGGGGCAGTAGTTCCCAGGATCCAAGGTTGATTCCCCCTTGTGGAGTGGGATAAATGTAGCTGTACATCACTCAGTGGGCATGAAGCCTGAGGTGAGGCTATGATTAAAAATGACACTTAGGTGAGGTGCCATTTCATTTTGTAGTTCATGTAATACACAGCCTGGGATGTCATCTGGTCCCATGGATGCTGTATTCTTAGCTTTGGAGAGTGTGTTTTTTTACCTGTGTGGCTGGTATTACTGGAATTTGGCAATCTTCCGGTATTGAGATGGGCTGTTTAGGAGGTGAGAGTGGGGTGAAGTTGGCACTGAATTGATCTGCCAGGATATTGGCAATATCCTTGGGATCAATATATTTAACGCCATTGTGTTGTAGCTCAGAGCAGATCTGAGCATTGCCATTTAGATTCTTGACATAGTTATAGAATGCCTTCTGGCTGTCTTTGGAATCTTTGGCAATTTTATTTTCATAACTGGCTTTGTAGGATTTTATGAGGGATCTCAGCTTCTTACTGAGGCTGGTAAGGGAGTTTTTTGCATCCTGGGATTTTCCTCTTTTCTGTAACAGTTTCTTCCTTTTTAAACTGTAGAAACCAAAAGGCCTGTAATAGCTGCAGAAAAACAGACTAAGTATAGCAAATGTACCTGACAAAATTTCCTTTCTTTGTGCTTGTATCCAAGTGATGTAAACCTTATATCCAAACACCAGCGACTCTGTATTGCTTTGAAGTAAAAAATATTTATTAAGCGATACCAACTTCAATATTTTTGGTTAATTAAAACAACACAAATAAAACGCTTTTCATTTCTAAAGGTTTGAAAACTTTTGCAAATGGTTTGTACTCCGCCCCTTTCCTTCTATTTATAGTGATCATGACATCACTTCTCCTTAAAGGTATAAGACACCTTAAATACAATGTACTTCTACAATATCAAAATTATTCTTTGTTGTGCAGCATGGTCAAATAAAAGTAAATAAAATAAAACTTTTTCTATCCATCTTTAAGTTGTCGTTCATAAATCACTTTTTAAACAGATAAAAACTTTGCTTTACAATCTCAAAGCTTAATACAGTGTATGTGTTCTATAATATTAGTGTGCTCTACGCTAGTTGTATTTATACCAGCACATGCCTATTAGAACACTAATATAAAGCAATCCAAGTAAATTTACATTTCTTATTTAAGAATCTTTGCATATTCCTGTCCTGTTATGTTCAGGGCATTGCAACATACATAATCTTTCTATTAAAATTGTTTTATATATTTTTACCACCCTGATTAGTTACTAAAACATCTATGTGTAGACTTCATTTTAATGTTATAAATGCTAAAACCATGCAATAATAGAAGTGTGCAAGTCTATGTTTTTGTTGTTCTTCGTATCAACTTCGTTATAAATTGGCTAAATACATCTCAACTACGGATGTCAAAGTTATAAAAGTCAGAAACTATTTAAGACAATGTCTATAAGAAAACTCTTGTAATGTAAATAAGTACAATAAATATTGACTATGTTATATATGATCTAAGATAGTCTCATAAGCAACTATACACACATAAATACACCTATTTGTTAATAGAAGACTTTATACATCAATTGAAAGCACATAACTGCCCAACAAAAAGTATAGTCGCTTTCTGACTTCATCGTACAAATAACATTATAACATCATTCATTAATGGGTATACCTATATGATACCCTCAAGTCTCAAATCTCAAGGTTATGTACTAAAATTAATACTACACTAGACTTGAGCTATTAACAAATGTAAAGTCTGTATAAATAATGAAATTAGTGACTTCTATCTAAGTTCTTAAGTCTAAGAATACAGAGTATCGAGGATATTTCATTGATACCTGGATAGGTACATGCATGAGTGGAAAGTTGCCACATTAGTTCCAACCTTTCTAACAAGAGGCTAGCAGGTCCACCTCTTTCATCCATTTTTATTTGGTCAATGACTCGAAACTTAAAGTGGTGTCCTACATGCTCCATAGTATGTCTCGCCAAAGCATTGTCAAGTTTACCGTTTTTTATACTATATAGGTGTTCGTACATTCTTTCTCTGAGTGTACGTATAGTTTTTCCTATATAGAAAGCTTGATACTGTTGGCATGTAGCAAGGTAAACTATCAATTTAGATTGGCAATTGTACTTACTTCTAGTATTGTATTTTCTATCACAAATAGTGAATGTCTTTCCCGTGTCTATGTGTCTACAAAAGTTACACATTAAACACTTTGACATACCTGGATTTTTTGCTACTATGTTAACTTGGTGTTCCAGGATTGCTTTCATATTCCTACCTTTTTTAAAAATCAATTTAGGAAGTACTAAAAGTCTTTTCCTCACATTTGGATCATTTTCCAATATTTCCCAGTTCTTGTATATGACTTGCCTAAGATTTTCTGCATTTATACTATATCGGGTAATAAAGTTGTAACTAATATAAGCTGGACCTTTTTGTATATTGCTGTCTGTCAAAGCTTCGAAATTTCTCTCAACTTCCCTATTACTATTATCCAGAATTGGTTTATATGTTCCTCTCCTTCTCTTAATGGTTATTTCGTTGGTCAGGTCATGGACCAACTCCAATGGGCATCCCCTATTCTGGAACATCCTCCCTAAATTCTGACATTCTGTTACAAATTCGTCATCAAGGGTTGACATTCTTGCCACTCTTACCAGCTGTCCTTTTACAACATATCTTTTTTGGTAAAATGGGTGACAGCTGGTAAAGTGTAACAGACTGTTGGAAAAAGTCTCCTTTCTAAAAATAGTACTTACCTATCTGTTATGTTTGTTATCTTTCCTTAGTTCTATATCTAGGAAAGAAATTCTATCTTCACTATAATTTGAAGTAAATTTAAAAATTTGTAGAATTATTAAAGTACTGGATAAGGTCTCTAGATGTACTTTCGTCACCTTTTATTATAACAAAAATGTCATCTACAAATCTTGTATAGTAGTACAACAAGTTTGTAATATGGGCTTGGCTCATGATGTATGTGTCTTCCCATTGAGCCATAACTAGGTTAGCAAAGCTTGCCCCAAGGGGGGAGCCCATTGCGACTCCTACTTTTGCAAGTAAAATTATTGTCGAATGTGATGAAATTGTTGGACAACACTATGTCCATTAGCTCCTCCACTAGAGTCATTTCGACCCGTTTCATACCTAGATTAGTTAGTTTTCTAGAAACCCATTCTATCCCTTCTTGTTCTGGGATACATGTATACAAGTCCTTGACATCAATTGTCATAGTTATATTTTTCTACATAAGTAAGTTGATTAATATCTTTCAAAAAGGACCAAGAGTCTTTGCAAATTTGACCTTCACACTTTATGTATTTTTTTAATATTGAGTCCACTACTTTAGCACAACTGTAGGAAATACTATTGCGTGCATCTACTAGTGGTCTCATCGGTGGATTTTGTATGTTTTTATGTACTTTAGGTACTCCAAATAACAATGGAATTTTTGTTGCTAGCATAGTCATGTAGTTGTACATGTTTAGGTCTATTTTTCCTTCTGTAAACAAGTCACTAATATAAATTTTAATTCTAGCATAGGCAATATTCAGTTCATTCCTTGAGACTCTAATGTATGTTTCACTATCCAACAGTTCTTTCATCCTCTGTTTATAATTGTCTATTTCCATAATAACTAACCCCCTCCCTTATCGCGTTTCATAAATCTAAGGGGTAGTTTAAGTATGGAATTCAATGCATGTTTTTCTAATTCAGAAATATTTCTTTGATTTTTCTTTGAATTATTGTTTGCTAAACTATTTCTTATGTTGATTTCACATATTTTATCAAATAAGTCCACACTATTCTGTAATGGAGGGTTGTAAGTGCTAGTAACATAAAATTCAGTGTCTTTGCATGTGTCTGTACCTAGGATAACAGCTAAATTGACCTTATGTACAAATAATTTAAAATCTATAAGTGTCTGTGCCAGTTGTGCCCTTTCTGCTATGACAAATGTGTTGCCTTTAACCAGGTCTCAGTTACTGCACAGATACCAATGTTCTCCATTTTTAGGAGTGCCTCGAGAGAGAGCATTTTGAGGTTTAGACTTCTAGCATTGATTAGCATTACCTTCAGAATTTGCATGCTTGTACCTGTTACGGTGGTAGCTTTGTCCTTTGAACTTTGCCTAAAAAAGGCACTATAGGGGTGGCAAGAGCCTTTGCCAGTAACCTGAATCCCAGGGGTGACAGGTGCAGACCATCTCTGGCAAAGCATTGTGGTCTGTCGATCATGTCATCCCAGGCAGACAGATACTTGATCCTATTTGAATGACAGCAGAAGCTTAGCCAATTGTTTAATTCAATCATTTTGTCCTTATATTGTGGTATCATTCTGGGGAAAGGCAGGATGCTACTCAGGGCTAGGGTCATACCTGCCTTGGCCACATGATCCGAGAGCTCTTCCATGTCTCTTTTCATGTAATCGAGGGAGGTACTTCTCAAGCCATTCACTCCAACATGGACAATGACAGAGTCATATTTGTACTTTTTGTGGAGTGACTTGAGTGCATGCATTATGTGGCGGATCCTGGCACCCGACAGGCAGCTGACTGTAGTTTTCCCCTTGTTCAGCCTGGTGAGTGGGACATCAGTGTGCCTGACTATAGAGTTACCTATGTCTAAAGTGTTAGGTACGTTGTCTTGCCTTAGGGGTTGTTGCTGGGTGGCACACTGGTATTGTGAGCTATGTGTCACTTTGGTTGTGACTGGTGTTTGCATTTCAGCTTCGGAGGTCCTTGTTGCTTGAGCAGGTTACAGTTAAGGGCCTTTGCATATGTGGATTTAATGTTGCTATGTATGGGTGTTAGTGGTGTGGGTTTAGAAGGGCTATGTGTTGCTTGAAGTGTAGTGCAGGTGTTAAGCTTCTCCTCTTGACTGTCTAGCACAATCTTGGGTGGAGTGAGCTTTGCTTCCAGTTTGGCTATGTTAGTGCATCTCGGGTAATAAAGTTGTAACTAATATAAGCTGGACCTTTTTGTATATTGCTGTCTGTCAAAGCTTCGAAATTTCTCTCAACTTCCCTATTACTATTATCCAGAATTGGTTTATATGTTCCTCTCCTTCTCTTAATGGTTATTTCGTTGGTCAGGTCATGGACCAACTCCAATGGGCATCCCCTATTCTGGAACATCCTCCCTAAATTCTGACATTCTGTTACAAATTCGTCATCAAGGGTTGACATTCTTGCCACTCTTACCAGCTGTCCTTTTACAACATATCTTTTTTGGTAAAATGGGTGACAGCTGGTAAAGTGTAACAGACTGTTGGAAAAAGTCTCCTTTCTAAAAATAGTACTTACCTATCTGTTATGTTTGTTATCTTTCCTTAGTTCTATATCTAGGAAAGAAATTCTATCTTCACTATAATTTGAAGTAAATTTAAAAAAATGTGTAGAATTATTAAAGTACTGGATAAGGTCTCTAGATGTACTTTCGTCACCTTTTATTATAACAAAAATGTCATCTACAAATCTTGTATAGTAGTACAACAAGTTTGTAATATGGGCTTGGCTCATGATGTATGTGTCTTCCCATTGAGCCATAACTAGGTTCGCAAAGCTTGCCCCAAGGGGGGAGCCCATTGCGACTCCTACTTTTTGCAAGTAAAAATTATTGTCGAATGTGATGAAATTGTTGGACAACACTATGTCCATTAGCTCCTCCACTAGAGTCATTTCGACCCGTTTCATACCTAGATTAGTTAGTTTTCTAGAAACCCATTCTATCCCTTCTTGTTCTGGGATACATGTATACAAGTCCTTGACATCAATTGTCATAGTTATATTTTTCTACATAAGTAAGTTGATTAATATCTTTCAAAAAGGACCAAGAGTCTTTGCAAATTTGACCTTCACACTTTATGTATTTTTTTAATATTGAGTCCACTACTTTAGCACAACTGTAGGAAATACTATTGCGTGCATCTACTAGTGGTCTCATCGGTGGATTTTGTATGTTTTTATGTACTTTAGGTACTCCAAATAACAATGGAATTTTTGTTGCTAGCATAGTCATGTAGTTGTACATGTTTAGGTCTATTTTTCCTTCTGTAAACAAGTCACTAATATAAATTTTAATTCTAGCATAGGCAATATTCAGTTCATTCCTTGAGACTCTAATGTATGTTTCACTATCCAACAGTTCTTTCATCCTCTGTTTATAATTGTCTATTTCCATAATAACTAACCCCCTCCCTTATCGCGTTTCATAAATCTAAGGGGTAGTTTAAGTATGGAATTCAATGCATGTTTTTCTAATTCAGAAATATTTCTTTGATTTTTCTTTGAATTATTGTTTGCTAAACTATTTCTTATGTTGATTTCACATATTTTATCAAATAAGTCCACACTATTCTGTAATGGAGGGTTGTAAGTGCTAGTAACATAAAATTCAGTGTCTTTGCATGTGTCTGTACCTAGGATAACAGCTAAATTGACCTTATGTACAAATAATTTAAAATCTATAAGTGTCTGTGCCAGTTGTGCCCTTTCTGCTATGACAAATGTGTTGCCTTTAACCAGGTCTCAGTTACTGCACAGATACCAATGTTCTCCATTTTTAGGAGTGCCTCGAGAGAGAGCATTTTGAGGTTTAGACTTCTAGCATTGATTAGCATTACCTTCAGAATTTGCATGCTTGTACCTGTTACGGTGGTAGCTTTGTCCTTTGAACTTTGCCTAAAAAGGCACTATAGGGGTGGCAAGAGCCTTTGCCAGTAACCTGAATCCCAGGGTGACAGGTGCAGACCATCTCTGGCAAAGCATTGTGGTCTGTCGATCATGTCATCCCAGGCAGACAGATACTTGATCCTATTTGAATGACAGCAGAAGCTTAGCCAATTGTTTAATTCAATCATTTTGTCCTTATATTGTGGTATCATTCTGGGGAAAGGCAGGATGCTACTCAGGGCTAGGGTCATACCTGCCTTGGCCACATGATCCGAGAGCTCTTCCATGTCTCTTTTCATGTAATCGAGGGAGGTACTTCTCAAGCCATTCACTCCAACATGGACAATGACAGAGTCATATTTGTACTTTTTGTGGAGTGACTTGAGTGCATGCATTATGTGGCGGATCATGGCACCCGACAGGCAGCTGACTGTAGTTTTCCCCTTGTTCAGCCTGGTGAGTGGGACATCAGTGTGCCTGACTATAGAGTTACCTATGTCTAAAGTGTTAGGTACGTTGTCTTGCCTTAGGGGTTGTTGCTGGGTGGCACACTGGTATTGTGAGCTATGTGTCACTTTGGTTGTGACTGGTGTTTGCATTTCAGCTTCGGAGGTCCTTGTTGTTTGAGCAGGTTACAGTTAAGGGCCTTTGCATATGTGGATTTAATGTTGCTATGTATGGGTGTTAGTGGTGTGGGTTTAGAAGGGCTATGTGTTGCTTGAAGTGTAGTGCAGGTGTTAAGCTTCTCCTCTTGACTGTCTAGCACAATCTTGGGTGGAGTGAGCTTTGCTTCCAGTTTGGCTATGTTAGTGCATCTCTCACAGGTTGTACTGTTGAGTGGCAGGAGGAGAGGGTTGTCTGTGTACATGAGGCAATTGCTGCATTGCCCCAGTATGCCCATATTCACCTGGTGGACAGGAGCAATCACCAGAAGCTGACTGGTTTGATGCTTTTTTTGTAAAGTACAGTAGCTGTTTTCCCTTGCCTTGGCAAGGTACTTTGCAAGTATAGGCTGTTTAGTGCCTACAATTAATTTATCCTTATTAACAAGGAGAGTTGAGTGCTTGTATCAGTTTAAGGCTTCCTAGCACTTTCCAGCAGGTATTAGAGCAAGTGCTAGTCTCAGGGATGCTTAAAGGTAAGATGAAAAAAATGTTTATCCTAAACACTGCAGTGTGCACTAGATAAGTTAGATGTGAAAGTAGGTAACTTAAGTTTTACCTGTCTAAAAAGTTAAGTTTTAGTGGAGAATCACTATTTTTAAAACAGCAAGATAGATTAAAAGAGGGTGGTCACTTTTGTAATCTGGTACTATGGAATACAATAGGATGGCCAATAAATTTAAATAGTTGAAGGGGAGTGATTTCACAAAATGATAATTTTGTGCTTACTCACACAAGCCAGTGAAATCAGGGAGGAAATGAGATATATGGTCAAATTAACATAAGAGACAGGCACCTAGAAAGACAGTGGTATTTAAGAACACGACTGAGTGGGTGGAAAAAATTTCTGCCTGACTCACAAGAAACAGAGCTTTGGTCTCCTTTGAAGTTTTAATATGCAGTTAAAAGTAGAATACAAGTAAAACACAAGGTAAAGAAAACAAATCACAGTATTCAAAATATAAAAAGGTAATAAATTAATACAAAATACAACAAATAAAAAGCAAACTAAGCTTTCCTTCACAGCAAAGTGTAGCAGAGTCTGGTGAGCTTTTCTAGTAAAGCCCTATCATGGTCATCATCCTCAGAATCTGAGTACTCTGGCAGTGGTCTCACGTGTTCCCATCTCTACTGTCTGATAGTCAACGCCTCATTAGTCCGATCCGACCATAGGCTATTACCCTAGATATCCACATCCTGCCCCCACGAAACCATGGTAAAAAATTTCTCCAAAGCCAACTTCATGCTTCTTAAGACAGAAGTGGTGAACTTCATGACACCCATGCAGATGGACAATACAGTTACGACTACTGAATCCTACACAATTGCACTTTATAAGCACTTACATGAGTGCATGGATCGTGCTATCCCTAACAGAACCAAGATGCTATCCCCCAAAAAAAGGAAGACAATCTGGTGGCCCCCTGCCATAAACAAACCGTACAACAGAAGGAAGAAACTGTTGCAAAAGACAGTAAAATCCAACAAGTGGAGGAGCTCCCTGGTCAGCCTCAGTAAGAAGCTGCGATCCCTGATAAAATCCTCTAAAGCTAGTTACGAAAACAAAATCGCCACTGATTCTAAAGACAACCACAAAGCATTCTATAACTATGTCAAGAATTTCAATGGCAACACTGAGATCTGCTCTGAGTTACAGAACAATGGCATTAAATATACAGACCCAAGTGATATTGCCAACATCCTGGCAGATAGGTTCAGTGTTAACTTTACCCCCCTCTCACCCCCTAAAGAGCCCATCTCTATACAGGAAGAATGCAAAGTTTCTGTAATCACAGATACACAGGTAAAAGCCACACTCTCCAAAGCCAAGAACACAGCATCCATGGGACCAGACAACATCCCAGGCTGAGTTCTACACAAACTACAGAACGAACTGGCACCCCACCTAAGTACCATGTTCAATCATAGCCTGACCTCAGACTTTGTACTTGCTGAATGGTGCACAACAATGGTTATCCTACTTCACAAGGGGGAGCTACCATGGACCCTGGGAACTACTGCCCCATTAGCCTGACGAGCCTGGTCTGCAAGGCCATGGAACGTATCATCATGGAACTTATAAACAAAGACGTTGGTAATCTCCAAACTCTGTACTCCACCCAGTTCGGGTTTGTAAAAGGCAGATCATGTCTTCTAAACCTAATAGACTTCTTTGAAGCAGTCACCAAAGCTGTAGACAAGGGTAATGTGGTTCACACAGCCTATCTAGATCTTGCCAAGGCTTTCAACACCATCCCCCATTCTGCAATTATAGATAAACTCACTAAACTAGGTATAAATCCCTATGTCACAAGATGGGTTGCCAACTGACTCACTGATAGAACCCACACTGTGAATGTAGCAAACTCCAAATCAGACTTCAGACCAGTGAAAAGTGGAGCACCACAGGGTTCAGTCCTGGGTCCTCTCCTGTTTGGTATCTCCTTCTCTGAAGTACAGGTTAACACAGAAGGTCTTTGGCTAATGAAGTTCGCAGATGACTGCAAACTAGGAGCCATAATCGAAACTCCTAACGATGTGGGCATCCTACAAAAGGAACTCACTGAGACAGATGCCTGGTGTCAAAGCCATGGCCTCAAGCTCAATGCCAAAAAGTGAATTGTCATCCTCTTTGGTAAAAACTGTACCCATGAACTACAACATAGGCGGTAGTATACTTAACACCGAAAGTGTGATAAGAGACCTTGGGACACAGGTGGACAGTAGTCTCTCCTTTGATAATCACATTGACACAGTAGTCAGGAAATCCTTCTACGTGGCACACCTCATCACAAAAGGTTTCTCAGTCAGAAAAAAAGAGGTCATTGTTCCCCTCTACTCATCACTCATTAGACCCATTATAGAGTACAAAGCCCTTTTTGGTATGTACCTCACAAGACATCTACAACAACTGGAAAGACTGCAGAAATACCTCACAAAGAGGATTACCAGCCTCAAACAGATGCCCTATGCAGACCGTCTCAAAAAACTCCAGCTTTACTCCATTGAATATCGCCTACTCAGAGGTGATCTCTGCCTAACATACAAAGCTATGTCAAACCCAAAGCTTTTGGACATGCTCCACTTAAAGAAATCCCAATCCCACCGAGCTACACGCTCTAGGGACCTAAATCTTGTCACCACAATAAACAGAATATGACGGAGGGATAGATTTCTGTCCCAGAGATTTCCCATACTCTGGAATAAACTACCTATCTATATCAAACAAAGCTCCTCATTAGCACTCTTCAAGATAAATTTTGATGACTGGATGGGAAATAGGAAATTCACCCTGGGGATCACCGCTGTGGCTCTGCTTGACAGTGGCACAGGAAAATAATTTTCTTGGGTGGCAAAAGCCAGGGTACCTTTTTGTCTGGGCTTGTGTAGGCCCCAGGGTTGATAGCCTAGTACCTACCTATGAACCTATAACATACCCTCTGTGACACAAAACACAGGCAGAAAACATTCAGTATGACACATTACACTAAGGTATGCGTATAGGCAAATCTACCACCACAAGTGATGTAAGGCATAAATCTAAACCATAATAATGAAAAATGCTTGTATAACTCAAAGCCTCCTAAATTTATCACTTGTCATAAACTCTCTAACTTCCATCCAGAAACCTTTAATGCCCTCCTCTCTAAAGTAAACTGGAAATTCCTTACCCAACTCCCACTGGAAGAAGCAGTCCTAGCTTTCAACTCCACCTCCCTTAGCATTTTAGACTCACGTGCTCCCCCTTGCAAAGTCCAACTTAAGTCCACTATATCTCCATGGCTTTCAAAACCCACTCATACCCTTATGATAACTAGAGATAGATAATGAAAAAAATCATCACAAACTAAGCTCTCTGCAGACTTACAAATATATATATATATATATATATATATATATATATATATATATATATATACATATATATATATGGGTCCCCTTGACTTCATCGACATGCCGAAGCACCGATGCTAAGAAGACCGACACGAGAAGACCGACGAGACAGATGATCGACAATGTGAAATCCCGAAAGCCGAAACACCAACATGGGCAACGTGTGACCGTGAGTCGGTAAGTGTGTGATAGTGAAGGATTTAGCGTTAGGGAGCGGACAGGTAAGTGTGTGCTAGTGAGGGATTTAGCGTTAGGGAGCGGACAGGTAAGTGTGTGATAGTGAGGGATTTAGCGTTAGGGAGCAGACAGGTAAGTGTGAGATAGTGTGGGATTTAAGATTAGGGTGCGGGAAAGGTGAGTGTGCGGTAGTGACGGACGTTAGGTGTAGTGGCGGGTTAAGTTAGTTAGGGTTAGGGTGCAGGTAGGGTAAGTGTGCGATAGTGACGGAATGTAGGTTTAGTGGCGGGTTAAGTGAGTTAGGGTTAGGGTGCGGGTAGGGTAAGTGTGCGGTAGTGTCGGACCTTAGGGTTAGGGTTTGGGTTAGGGTTAGTGTATGTATAGTTGTGTGTTATGTGTAGTTTACATTTTGTGTGTCGGTGTTTTGGGTGTCGGTGTTATGGTGTTCGGTTTTGTGAGTTGTCAGTTTTGTGCGTTTTCGGTGTTTTGGTGTCGTTTTGAGTGTCGAGTTTGTGGCGTGCCGGTGTTGTGATAGGGATCCATTTATATATATATATATATATATATATATATATATATATATATATATATATATATATATATAAAACTATACAGCTCAGCAAGCTCCTGCCTGATGCCCTGCACAGAGTTCTACAGCAGCAGAGAGACAAAAGAGAGACTTTGGAGAAATTAAGTATACTTTTTCTGTATTTTCTTGTTGCCTTTAGCTAATTACGCCTAAAACACTGATTTTTTTTTTAGAATTTATGTGATTTAAAAAGCTTGTTTCAGCTACATATTGTACTTATTTTACTGCCTGCACTTTAACAAAGTCATTTTTGTGTTTAAATTACCTGTTTAACTGTTGTACGCCACACACTCAAGTGTGATAGCCATTTCTCTGTATTTAAAGTGTTTTTTTGATTGTATCTGCTTTATTTTCTGAAAAAAAAAAAAAAAAAATATATATATATATATATATATATATAAAATACAAACCACCATGTAGCAAGTTCCCAAAGACTTATATTAAAATATCCCTTATGTGTATACGACAGAAGCAACAAAATGCAGCACAGGCACGTAATGCTTCGAACTTGAATCCAAGACCAAATGTCATATAATAAATAAAACAACTATTTAATGCATTAATACAGAACAAGAAACGTAAGCGCTTTCACTGAACTCAGTGTCCGCTTCCTCAGACGTTATAAAAGCACATATCAGATTCATTTATATATACCTCCAATCTAATTAATTAACTCAATTAAGCTATATGAAACTTTTTTAAAAATTTAAAGAGATACACATATTTAAATGAAAAACCTGACTATATCTTATCAACTTATAACTTTGAAATAATTATTTTAAAATATCTATATATATCAATTAATATAATATACTCAAAATAGATGTAATAAAACATATTCATAATCATAATCATATACATAAAAGATGAATCTATTGGATGAAATTACCTTACCTATATATAATATAATGTATAATATATAAATATATAAATCTAAAATACAAATAACTAATAATATAAATATATCATGCACAATGTACCAAAATTCATCTATGTTCCCTTATTAATATAATAATTCAAGTGTACAAGCCATAAGTGTTAGACATAGATCAAATACATAATACACCAAAAATTCATTTATAACCTCTTGCCTTCAAAATAGGTTTGAGGGATACAACGTCATTCAGCCCTCTACCCCTATGTGCTGCTAACCTAAAGATCCATTTTAATTCTGCACTTTCTGTTTTATTAGTTATATCCCCATTTCGTATATTTTCATATTGAATATGAAGTATCTGAAACAAAAAGTTATGGTTAGACCCCGAATTCTTGACATGCTTGGCCATTGCATTATATTCTTCTTGCCTTTGTATGGTATAATTCTGATCCCTTATCCGTTCTTTTAGTGATCTATTTGTTTTACCTACATAAAATTGGAAACAGATGGTACAATGGGCAACATACACAACATTCCTAGTATTACAGCAGCCGGAGTTTCTCAACTCCCAAAGATAACCTGTGTCAGGATGTTTGAAGAATCTAGATTCATCAATAAATTTGCTTTGTGCACAGCTCCCACATTTTTTAGTACCCATTTCTAATGGATGTACCTTGTATTGGTCCTGCATGATGCCATTTGAATAGCACAATTGCTGTTTTAAATTCTGGCAATTTTTATATGTATAAGATGGATAGTCTCCTACCATTACTTTAGTACTTTCATCAACCAATAGGATATGCCAATTGTCACTAATGGCTTTTTTAACCCTATCTATGTTATTACTGTATGGTAAGACAATAGATAATCTATCTCTACCTATTTTTTTACATTTATCATCTACCTGACAAAAATTTTTTGTTGAATAAAAAGGTTTAGCTATACTTTTTCTAAGCTCTTTCGTATATGTACATATTCTATTTATATCATCTCCCTTGTAACCTCTAGCTAAGAAATTTTGTTTCAACTGATTCATTTCAGTTGACAATACTTCTTCATCACAACATAACCTGGACAATCGTATTGCTTGTCCCTTCACAATGTTATTAAAAAGTGCAGGATTATGCATGCTGTCTCTGTGTAAAAAAGCCGGACAATAGCATGACTTTCTATATATTTTTGTTTTTATAGTGTTGTCTTGGATGTAAACTGTAACATCAAGATAATTGATGCTACTTTTTGAATATTCCATTGTAAATCTCAAGAAGTCCCCAGTAGAATTAACATGTTCAAATAAACCCATAATTTCTTTGTTCTCACCTTTACAAACAAGAAAAAGGTCGTTTACAAAACGCCTATAGAACAGCACATTGGGGTGACCTATAACATGTTCTTGTTCCCATGCAACCATAATAAGGTTAGCATAGGTGTTAGCACAACTGGTGCCCATGGCTGCCCCATTTTTCTGTTTATAATGATTGTTTTGAAACAGAAATATATTATTCTCTAAGATGAGTTCTACTAGCAAACAATAAAAATCAGCTTTTGAAGCCTCTATCCCATTCTTTTCTGTTAGCAAGCTATATAAATTACTTATACCCTTTTCATTAGGGATACTAGTGAACAATGCCTCAACATCCATTGTAATAAATGTTAAATCTTCCATATTGTTAGTGTTCTGTGCAAATTCAAACAAATCCTTTAAAAATACAAGGGAGATGATATAAATAGAATATGTACATATACAAAAGAGCTTAGAAAAAGTATAGCTAAACCTTTTTATTCAACAAAAAATTTTTGTCAGGTAGATAATAAATGTAAAAAAAATAGGTAGAGATAGATTATCTATTGTCTTACCATACAGTAATAACATAGATAGGGTTAAAAAAGCCATTAGTGACAATTGGCATATCCTATTGGTTGATGAAAGTACTAAAGTAATGGTAGGAGACTATCCATCTTATACATATAAAAATTGCAAGAATTTAAAACAGCAATTGTGCTATTCAAATGGCATCATGCAGGACCAATACAAGGTACATCCATTAGAAATGGGTACTAAAAAATGTGGGAGCTGTGCACAAAGCAAATTTATTGATGAATCTAGATTCTTCAAACATCCTGACACAGGTTATCTTTGGGAGTTGAGAAACACCTGCTGCTGTAATACTAGGAATGTTGTGTATGTTGCCCATTGTACCATCTGTTTCCAATTTTATGTAGGTAAAACAAATAGATCACTAAAAGAACGGATAAGGGATCAGAATTATACCATACAAAGGCAAGAAGAATATAATGCAATGGCCAAGCATGTCAAGAATTCGGGGTCTAACCATAACTTTTTGTTTCAGATACTTCATATTCAATATGAAAATATACGAAATGGGGATATAACTAATAAAACAGAAAGTGCAGAATTAAAATGGATCTTTAGGTTAGCAGCACATAGGGGTAGAGGGCTGAATGACGTTGTATCCCTCAAACCTATTTTGAAGGCAAGAGGTTATAAATGAATTTTTGGTGTATTATGTATTTGATCTATGTCTAACACTTATGGCTTGTACACTTGAATTATTATATTAATAAGGGAACATAGATGAATTTTGGTACATTGTGCATGATATATTTATATTATTAGTTATATGTATTTTAGATTTATATATTTATATATTATACATTATATTATATATAGGTAAGGTAATTTCATCCAATAGATTAATCTTTTATGTATATGATTATGATTATGAATATATTTTATTACATCTATTTTGAGTATATTATATTAATTGATATATATAGATACTTTAAAATAATTATTTCAAAGTTATAAGTTGATAAGATATAGTCAGGTTTTTCATTTAAATATGTGTATCTCTTTAAATTTTTAAAAAAGTTTCATATAGCTTAATTGAGTTAATTAATTAGATTGGAGGTATATATAAATGAATCTGATATGTGCTTTTATAACGTCTGAGGAAGCAGACACTGAGTTCCGTGAAAGCGCTTACATTTCTTGTTCTGTATTAATGCATTAAATAGTTGTTTTATTTATTATATGACGTTTGGTCTTGGATTCAAGTTCGAAGTATTACGCGCCTGTGCTGCATTTTGTTGCTTCTGTTGTATACACACAAGGGATATTTTAATATACATATATATATATATATATATATATATATATATATATATATATATATATATATACATACTTATTTTCCTGCCTTTCTAAGCTAGTATAGTCCAATTTTCAGGTTAGTGCTGAATTCAGGGCTGTGGTACAAGTTTTTGTGTTTGCCCATACCTTACTTGGATAGAAGGAAGTTTCTCACTTCACCTGTGAGAGAGGGGAGCTTTGAGCAGCCTATCTTTCCCTGGAGGAGTGGTTTCAGTCCAGAAATTAGTACTTTTTGGCCATTTTGGGATAATTTCTATCTCTTTTATTTCCCTGCTATAAAACTACATTTGCAAGGTTTTTGTGCTTGTAAACAGCTCAACAAGCTCTTGTCTGGTGCCCTGCAGAGTTCTACAGCAGCAGAGAGACAAAAGAGAGACTTTGGAGAGATTAAGTATAATTTTTCTGCATTTTCTTGCTCTTGCTGCCTTTAGCTAATTCCGCCTAAAATGCTGATTTTTTAGAGTTTCTGTGATTTATAAAGCTTGCTTCAGCTACATATTGTACTTATTTTACTGCCTGCACTTTAACAAAGTCATTTTTGTGCTCAAATTACCTGTTTAACTGTTGTAGGCTACACACTCAAGTGTGATAGCCATTGCTGTGCTTTAAAAGTGTTTTTTGATTGTATCTGCTTTATTTTCTGAAAAAACAAAAAAAAAAATACTTATTTTCCTGCCTTTCTTAGCTAGTATAGTCCAGTTTTCAGATTAGCACTAAATTCAGGGCTTTGTTACAAGTTTCTGTGATTGCCCATACTTTACTTGGATAGAAGGAAGTTTCTCTGTTCAGCTGTGAGAGAGGGGAGCTTTGAGCAGCCTATCTGTCCCTGGAGGAGTGGTTTCAGCCCAGAAATTCGTAGTTTATTGGTTATTTTGGGCTAATTTCTATCCTTTCATCTCCCTGCTATAAAACCCATATTTGCAAGGTTTTTGTGCTTGTATACAGCTCAGCAAGCTCCTGCCTGGTGCCCTGCAGAGTTCTACAGCAGCAGAGAGACAAAAAGATAGACTTTGAAGTGATTAAGTATCATTTTTTCTGCATGTTCTTGCTGCTTTAACTAATTCCACCTAAAACACTGATTTTGTATCATTTCTTTGATTTAAAAAGCTTGTTTTAGCTACATACTGTACTTATTTTACTGCCTGCACTTTAACAAAGTGTTTTTTGTGTTTAAATTACCTTTTTAACTGCTGTACGCTACACACTCAATTGTGATAGCCATTTCTGTGCATTTAAAGTGATCTTTTCATTGTATCTGCTTTATTTTCTGAAAAAAAAAACCAAACAAAAAATACTTGTTTTCCCTCCTTTCTAAGCTAGTATAGTCCAATTTTCAGGTTAGTGCTGAATTCAGGGCTGTGTTATAAGTTTCTGCATTTGCCCATACCTTACTTGGATAGAAGGAAGTTTTTCTGTGCACCTGTGAGAGAGGGGAGCTTTGAGCAGTCTCTCTGTCTCTGGAGGAGTGGTTTCAGCCCAGAAATTAGTAGTTTATTGGCCATTTTCTTTGAATTTCTATCTCTTTCATTTCCCTGCTATAAAACCCGCATTAGAGCAGATTTGCATGCCAGGCAGCGCCGGTTAGTTAGGGTATAACTATTCCTGGCTCCACAAAGTCTGCTCTTCAATTTTTCCCTTGGAACTAGACAACTTTCAACTTTAGCACTCAAACCATTCACTTCTCAGCCCGACACTTGCTCAAAACTCATAGCAAGCACTAATAAACCTTAGCACTAGACCCCCCTATACTGTAGAGAAGGACAAGGCTTTCTATTCAACCTTACCAGCCCATCAGTAAAACAGCTCACTGTACCTTTCCAAGCATGTCCAAAGGGCAGTTTCAGGTGTACTCTCTGGTCCAATTGGTGAATCTGGGAATTTTGAGGCAATGTTACAACTGCCTCATGTACACAGACAACCCTCTCCTCTTACCTCCAAACACTAATACATGTGAGAGATGCAATTATACAGCCAAACTATAGGCTAAGCTCTTTCAACCCAAGACTGGACCAGACAATCAAGAGGAGAAGGGAATCACTTGCATCACAGCAACAGTTTCACATAGACCTATGAAACCAGCACTGGCAAAAAACACACATAAATACACAAAAATATGCTCTAAATAAAAATCTGCAAAAGCAACAGAGACCTCCAAAGCAGACATCCAAGCAACCTCCACTCCCCAACACAAACCCTGAAACACATACTTCACAAAACCAGTGTGCCATGCAATCACAGCCCTTAAGGCAAAATAATATACCCAACACACTAGTAATAGGTGACTCTATAGTCAGACACACTGATGTCCCACTCACTTGGCTGAACAAGGAGAAGGTTACTGTTAGTTGTCTGTCAGCGGCCAGGATCCGCCACATAACACAAGCACTCAAGTCACTCCAGAACAAGTACAAATATGACTCTGTCATTATCCATGTTGGTGTGAATGACCTGAGCCATACCTCCCTGGACTACATAAAAAGAGACATGGAAGAGCTCTCTGATCACGTAGCCCAGGCTGGTATGACCCTGACCCTTAGTAGCATCCTGCCCTCACCAAGAACGATACCACGGTATGAAGAAAAAATTATCAATTTCAAAAATTGGCTAAGCTTCTGGTGTCATTCAAAGGGGATCCAGTGTCTGTCAGCCAGGGATGACAGGCTCGACAAGCCACGCTGCTTTGCTAGAGATGGCTTGCACCTGTCATCCTTAGGCTTTTGAATACTGGCCAAGGCTCTTGCCACCCCCATAGTGCCTTTTTTAGGCAAGGCTCAAAAGACAAACCCACCACTGTAAATAGCACAAGTAACAAAAAACTGAGGGTAATGCTACTCAATGCCAGAAGTCTAAACCTCAAAATGCATGCACTCAAGGCACTCCTCAGTATGGAAAAAAATCGATATATGTGCAGTAACAGAAACCTGGTTTAAGGCTCCAGAGAGCACCCCAGCACTACCAGGCTACAACTCATACAATACATTTTGGCCACAAAACCCAGACCAAAATACAAAAGGTGGGGCGTATCCATATTCATAAAGGATACTCACACCTCCAGGTTAGTGGCACAGCATGATGCTTCAGAGATTGTTCATGTGCAACTAACAACAGGCAGAACTGCAATTCAAATTGTAGCTTGCTACAGATCACCCACCATGTCCCAGGACCTCCATTTCCACATTTCTGGAAACACTGGGAAAAATAAAGGTCCTGCCAAACACCCTAATATTGGTTGATTGCAATTAACCAAACATTAACCGGGAGAACTACTCAAGTACTAACTCCCTTGCCCAACATTTCCTAGTATTTATAAACACAAATGCCCTGGATCAACTGGTCAACACCCCCACCAGAGGAGACAACATATTGGAGCTAGCCATCACCAATATGGGCAACTGGTGTTCCACGCCGGAGGTCAACCACTTGTTGCTTAGATTTGACCATAAACTAATCACTCTGGATATCCACATTCCACCCCCACCCCCGGTCAAAGAAATCACCATGAAAAACTTTTCAAAAGCAAACTTCACATTACTTAAGACAGAGGTGGAAAGTTTCAAATCCCCCATGCTAAAGGATAATGCTGCCCAAGCTGCAAAATCCTTTACTAATGCACTCTACGGGCACCTACAAGAATGCATGGATCATGCTATCCCAAGCAAAATACTCCTCCAAGAAAAGGAAACCAGTCTGGTGGACCCCTGCCATAAACAAGCTATACAATAGAAGGAGGAAACTAGTACAGAAAAGAGTAAAATTCCAAGAGGGGAAGACATTCCTGATCAGTATCAGCAAGAAACTATGATCCCTCATAAAATCATCTGAGGCTAGCTTTGAAAGAAAACTTGCCAAGGACTCCAAAGATAACCACAAGGCATTCTTTAGCTATGTCAAGAATCTAAGTGGCAATTCACAGATCTGCCCAGATATAGTGCAGAATGGTACAAAATACACTGAACTGACCAATATCGCCAACATCCTGGCAGACAGGTTCAGTGCAAACTTCACCCCCCTCTCACCCCCACACGGGCCGATAACCTTACCAGAAGAATGTAGTGCTCCAGAAATCACAGACACTCAGGTTAAAACAGCCCTCTCCAAAGCCAAAAACACAGCATCAATGGGACCGGATGGTGTCCCTGGCTGTGTCCTACAAGAGCTCAAAGATGAACAAACCCCTCACCTAAACACACTGTTCAAACTCAGCCTCTCCACAGGCTACATGCCCATAGAGTGGTGCACAGCAATGGTTGTTCCCCTCCACAAAGGTGAAGCCACAACAGACCCTGGGAACTATCGCCCTATAAGCCTGACTAACTTAGTCTGCAAGGCTATGGAGTGCATCATCATGGATCTCATTAACAGAGACATTGGGAACCTCCAAACACTGGACCCTACCAAGTTCGGCTTTGTTAAGGGCAGATCATGCCTCCTAAACCTGGTGGACTTCTTTGAGACAGTTACCAAGGATACAGACAAGGGAAAGTTGGTCCACACAGCCTACCTAGACCGTCCAAAGGCCTTCGACACCATTCCCCATTCTGGTATTATAGACAAGCTCACCAGCCTGAACATAACCCCCTAGATTACGAGATGTGTTGCCAACTGGCTCATGGACAGAACCCACATGGTAAGAGTTGCAGGAGCTAGGTCTGATTCTAAACCTGTTACAAGTGGCATTCCCCAGGGCTCAGTCCTAGGACCTCTCCTGTTCGGCATATATTTCTTAGAGGTACAAGCAATCACAGGAGGACTATGTCTGACCAAGTTTGCAGATGATTGCAAACTAGGGGCTATAATTGACTATCTGGCTGACACAGGCATCCTCCAAAAGTGACTCACTGAGACAGATACCTGGTGTCAAAACCATGGCCTCAAGCTAAATGCCAAAAAGTGCATAGTCATCCCCTTTGGAAAAAAACAAAGTGCCCACAAATTACCACATAGGTGGTAGCCCCCTAAATACGGAAGAAGAAATAAGGGATCCGAGGACCCAAGTAGATAGTAATCTCTCCTTTGATAATCGCATTGCCAAAGTGGTTAGAAAATCCTTCTATGTGGCCCACCTAATCACAAAAGGGTTTGCATCCAGATCAAAAGAGGTCATTGTGCCCCTCTATGCATCACTCATCAGACCCATCATAGAGTACAACGCCCCATTTGGGATGTACCTTACAAGACACCTGCAACAGCTGGAAAGGCCACAGAACTACCTCACCAAGAGGATCACTGGCCTCAAACAGATGCCCTATGCAGCTCAACTGAAGAAACTCCAGCTGTACTCGGTTGCATACCACCTACTCATAGGTGATCTCTGCCTGACATACAAGGCCATGTCCAACCCAGAATTGATGGACATGTTCCACCTAAAGAAAATCATATCCCCTCAAGCCACATGTTCTAGAGATCTAAATCTCACCACAATAATAAATAGGACATGCTGGAGGGATAGATTCCTGTCCCAGAGACTTCCCATTCTCTGGAACAAGATTCCAGTCTACATTAGACAGAGCTCCTCACTAACACTCTTCAAGAAAAACCTTGGCGAGTGGATGGGAAACAGGAAGTTTACCCCGGGAATCACTTCAGTGGCTATTCTGGACAGAGGCACAGGGAACTAATCTAAGGGGGCAGTGAAAGCCAACACATTCCGGCTAGGCTTATAAAAGCCTTTGGGCAGATAGCCTAATACCTACCTATGAACCTATAAAGAACTCAGAAATCTGACAAAAAGACACATGAACAAAGATAAAAAAGGACTTCTATAACAAACCTCCCAAACCTAAAATCTAATCCTAAAAATTTTGGAAATCTATTAACCAAATATTACATCCCGGTAATCTTAGCTCCCCCAGTCCATGCCCAGATGTGACATCTGAAGAAACTGCCACTATCTTCAATACCTATTTTATCACTAAAATATGTAAGCTACTGAATCCTAACCCAAACTCCTCTACTACTAACATCTCCAACTTTTCTGAACCTACTCCTAATACTATCTTCTCGAATACCTTCTCCCTCAAACCTGTACCTACTAGCTACATCAAAACTCTACTCTCTAAATTAAAACCATGCTCAGCATCAGCTGACAATATTCCTTCCACTTTTCTTCTACTAGCAGCTGACTCTCTTGCTCTTCCTGTATCTATAATAATTAATTGCTCTTATCTTTGAATCTAAAGTCCCTTTCACCTGGAAACAATGCTACACTCTACCTATACACAAAGGAGGTACCGCCCCTGATATCTCCAACTTTGGACCTATCGCTATCCTCTCTCCTCTCTCTAAAGTACTAGAAAAATGTAATTATAAACAAGTTATGCAGTATCTAATACAGGAAACTATGCTTACACCCACTCAACATGGCTTCCAACCCAAACATAGCACCACTACAGCTCTATTATCCTTCCTCAACACTGTCTCTATAGCCATGGATGACCATAAACTTCTTTCTTGACTATTCTTGGACCTCTCAAAAGCTTTCAACACTGTCTCACACTTTCTTCCGCTGCACAAACTGCATAACCTCAACTTCTCCTTTGATACTGTTGCATGGTTCTCCAGCTACCTTACTGATATATCTCAATCAGTGAGATGGCACTCTGCACTCTCTCCTACTCTTCCTGTCAAAATGGGTGTACCTCAAGGGTCTATCCTAGGGCCTTTACTTTTTAATATCTTTATTAATCAGCTCTATACCACCTGTCCTCAGTCATCTTTAGTGCAATATGCAGATGACTCTACAGTCATCACCACAGCCAACTCTCAATCTAAGCTCTTCTCAGCTACTCAAACATCTTTTAACTTAGTTGAAACTTGGCTCTCCAACAGCCAGCTCATCCTTAACCCTAAAAAAAACAAAGCTGTTACTCTTCCTACCTAAAAAAATTCAACAATATTAAACCCTCCTTCTCCATACAGTCCCTTAATAGCACTCCCATTCAGGTAGAATCCAGTACTAAGCTCTTAGGTGTAACCCTCGATGATCAGCTTAAATTTGACTTGCATGTTTATAAGTGTATCAAAAAGACTCATTCAAAACTAGGGCTCCTTTACAGTAACAAGAAATTCCTTACCTCTGAAGCCAAGATTACTCTCTCTCTTACCTTCCTTCTACCGAGTCTAATGTACGCTTCTCAAATTCTCACAAATCTTAATTACTCTCTCTCTTACCTTCCTTCTACCGAGTCTAATGTACGCTTCTCAAATTCTCACAAATCGTAACTCAGCACTCCTGACCAAACTTGAATCTACCTACAACAAGTTAGCTAGATTTGCTGCCCGACAAACCTGCAAATCCCATCACTGTTTCTCTCTAAAACACCTAAACTGGCTTGAATTACCCCACCAGCTTCTTCTCTCTCACCTCCAGATCATCCATTCTCTCCTATACCAGCCTTCCTACTTGCCCAGCACTATCCCCTCTCATCTCCCATTATTCTCCCTCCAGACCTCTCCGAAGCTCTAACCAAGACCTACTACAAATCTACAAACCCAAGTTTAAATTTAGACACAACATGTACAGCTATCACCCCTCTATTGCCTGGAATAGGCTCCCACTAGAAATCAGGACCCTTACACATCTTAAACAATTTAAAACAGCCACCAAAGAGCACTTTAAAAGTCACTGGGCCTGCCACTGCACTCTCCCTCCTTAAACATCCCCTACTTCTGATACCATAATCTACTTTCTGCCCTTAACTCACTCTTCTCACTTGCTGTCTCTCTCTCTAATCTTCCTTGACTACTCTTTCTACTGTCTTCTAAAATCTATTAAGCAAATTGCCTCAGAGAAACATTTGATTGTAATTGTCTTGCCTTCATGCAACTACATTATGATGACTGGGTTTTTGTAACCACTTACCCCAAAAACTATACTCATCTTAATGACATATTTCTTTTTATACATCTTGAAATAGTTATGCTATACTCCTGATTATTGACACTGCATAACACTGTATGGCTACTTAATGCCTTGTAATAATCCTGTAACATTGCTGTTTAGTGCTAATTTATAATAAAAATTGTGTAATAAGTTGGAGCTTTTGTCCCTGGTCCTCCGCTGAAACAGAGCTCTTCAGCTCAGTCGGACAATCCCAGTCAACAAATGTAAAATAAATAATAAATAAATATAACAGTCCACACATTTCTGTGCAAAATATGGCTGACATGAAACACAAACTGATGTGCACATAAAGAATGTAACAGACAATATTTACTATGCCATCATCATGATCCCTGTATATGAGACACAAGATATATCATAGTACTTTAAAGGTGTCATTAAAACCTACATTTCAGATATAGAATATAAAGAGTATGCATAAAGTGTATAATAAAAAGAAGTGAGGCTAGCAGGTGGAGAGTCATGTGTACAACACATTCCTAATGTCCTATTATCAATATGTAAGAATTATATCAATAAAAGTCCATCACAGAATGTCAACAGGTTAATCCAGTGCATGACATGGCATGCATTACACAGCTTATCTGTGTAAATCCTGGTTAGTAAACATGTATCATTATGCATGATAAACAAACATGTGCACAGCCAGCATGCATATATATCATGACATATCAAGACAAGCAAGTCATGACAATGTGGCATGCAACACTGTCATGTGTCTATATTGCAAAACAAGTGCTACACAATGAAACTGACAACATAACATGACAACTGTGTCCTATAGTGTGTAAGATTTGACATATGCCTCACTACATTGTCAAGCAGACTGTCTGAAAGAATATCACTACTTCCTTGTTCTCTATCTGTTGTATGTGTGCCTTGCACATTTATGGCAAGGTGTCAGTATTTGAATCACTCACAGCTGTAACCTAGGTATCTGTGCAAATAATGAGTCATGTTAACCCTCAAATAACGTATGTGCATTATGAAGATATTGTAAGATGAAAAATCATTGGGAAACATTGCAACATGGTCACTGGCTGACACAACATCAGTTAGTTGAAATGCAATACAAAACCCTAGAACAACTGGACAATCATAAACACAATAACAGCATGAGACATATAAACCCTTAGGTTAGGTTGTACACACATTACTGTCCATCAACTAATGTATCACTGCACTCCATACATTTGTAGGGATCCCTAGGTATGTACCTGCAAAATGAAAACACTGTAATGATGATCAGTTAGTATGTAACAGGCAGACATATAGGAGGAACATGAGTGGATTTGTGCACAGGTTCTGATCACAGGATACAAGTGCATTTTAAGCAAAGCATTGTCAGTCTTGTAAGCGGAACCACTAGCCACATTCAGTGCATGCCAGACATAGTCTGCCAATAGCAGTCCAAGGCTATGAATAACAAAACCATCAGTAAACACCACCTGCTGTGCAAACAGAAGTAACAGCATAATTAATTTAAATGAAAACATCACAGGTAAAAGCACTGTGACTGTTACACAGAACAGTCTGTCATCTAGGTTGTGATGTACAATCAAAAACATTTCCATCTGCAAACATGCCCTGCTCTTAACTTGAATGTAAACTCTTTAATGAAATATATATTGGTAAGCACAAGAAACATATGACTACTGTAGTTATCATGCAGATGTATGTTGGTTAATCTTGCATTAATAGTGGAAGGCATGGAGTTGCAAAACCAAACCACTGCTATAATAATGTTATGATCTCTTCTAGGTAAAATAACATAGAAATGTCTAACATATACCTCTCTCCCACTGCTGCTCCTGCAGTCTTTGCATCTGCTTGATGTACAATGTCCTATTCCTTCCTGGTATGATTCTGATCACCTGCAAAAGGTTCAATACATGTATAAATGGCAGAGACTAGATATGTATAAAATAATAGTGAAATACAGTTAGCAGCATAAGTGTTCTAGCTTTGACACAGAATACATTACAAATTCTGCCTAGTCACTTATTGCTATTTATCCACAATACTTTACACAATAAAAGAGTACTTAATGCAAATTGGAGGACATGAGATTCAGACCTGTGACTCTGAACTATGTTCAAACTATAACCTTGACAACTACCTGCATAGCTAATCTATCTAGGCTGTGATTGCATGGAGTGACTGCAGTTAAACAACTCAAAGGTATGACTCTGAAGGGAAGAAGTGAAATATGAATCTGGGCTTCTATATTACAAGACTGGTAAACTACAGTCCAACATGTCTTATATGCTGTGCATTTTTAAACCAAAATAAGAAAGCCTGACTGCATGTCAACAAACTGGTCACAATAAAAATACACAACAGTAACATTAGACATTGCAAAAGAACACATAGTTGCAATTAGACAAATACACAGGACATGCTGTCCATCACCAATATGTCTTAAATAAAAATGTATGTTAGAGAGGAGGGCTAGAAATGTCTAAATAGAATTTATTCTTACAAATCATAGCTCACAAATGTCCCTGGTATTCGAGGATGTCCCTTCTTTTGACTCAAAGGGCAGCTCTGCCCCTCTTACTTCCTTCTAATAGCACTAACAGAAGGGTGGTGAATCGCACTTAAATAAAGACAATAAGGAGAGATGTAGCTTATCTTAACTTTGACAAATGTACATTAATTCACATTTCTCTATGTTGTCACTGTCACTGTCACACAAAATTATGGTAGTAATATAAAAAATGTGTTCCTGATTGTCACTGACTGTTTCTGGATTAGTTCCTGATTTTGTTGAGATGTATCCCAGATTAGTTGAGAGCTTTTTTTGCAAGTGTTCTGATGAAGTATACCTCTATGGTCAAAGCCTTACACATACATCTATCTTGACATAGGTATGCTGTTTTCAGAAAATGTATGGATAATGGAGACATTTATAGTAATCCAACAAATAAATGCTCTAGGTGTCAGCATGTACAAACTAACTCCATATCTGAAACAAGCTGGTATTTCCCCAGTCAGTTTCAAAACATTTACACAAATAAATAAATGTAATATAAGCTACCTCTTACATGAATTCAAACACACGTGTAGCCATCATATATATATGTTGGCCTCTTGCTTAACACACTGAGCTAAGAAACAGCAGAATACTTTCCCCACTAACAAACTACTGTATAATGTATCCATATTCTTGCAGATAATGGAGGAATGCACACACTTTCAACACAAGTACTGTAGACCTTTATGCTCCACAAACAATGGAGGTGTGTAACAGCCGGTTTGCATTAAGTTTTACAAAGTCAACACCTGGTAGACATACAGACCTGCAATCCTCTTACATTAATATGTACAGTAAATATGTATTTCACAATACTGTGCATTTTCTAAAGCGGAGGGGAATGATGTAGGTCTGTATGACTCGGTATTCACACATGCAGAAGTATACTGTGAGATGATCTCGAACTATTGCAGATAATGGAGAAATGTGCAATCATCCTCAGCCTAGGCACTATGGGTGTCAGTGAAACATAGGCATGCTACATTTGGAAAATGATGTATTGTATAAGTTGCCAAACAAACATTGGTCTTATGTTCAGTAGTATGTACATAACAAACCTTATTAAAAACAAACACTATCGGTATTGAACCAATGCATAGAGAAGACTTAAAAAACTAGAAACATGCTATAATAAAATTTCTAAATTTGCCAGTGATTGCCCACACTAAGCCCACCATTGTCGTACCTTAAAAAAACAGTCCTGGTTAGAACTACCACAGCTACTATCCTACAACCAACTATGGTACACAAACTTGTATACCAGCCAGAAAAAAACCTGCCCTACTAAACATCTTTCATCTCCACACCACCAACCGTAACTTCGTTCATCAAATAAATCTCTACTTCAAGTGTCCAAATTCAACTATTCTACAGGTAACTCTCTATTCTTGCGCCATGTAGCAAAAAAATGGAACTCACTCCCTCATTCCATTAGATCTACATTCAACTTCAATTGCTTTAAACATGCTCTAAAGCAGTTCCTTAATGACTCTTGGCTTTGTTCCTGCACTAGTCCAGGCTGAGTGGTTTCATAAATTCCTTTTAACCCTTATTCATCTCCCTTGACTACCTCTATTCTATCTACTATCTCAACTCTTTATCCTATTCTACAACTGCTGCTATCTAAGCTCCTAACATTCTCTTTTTCAGCTGTCTGTATATATTATGCTATGGCTTAACTATCTTCACATAATCTCTCTATTGTTCCATAGAAATATATATATATTTTTTTGTTTAGTGTAAAAAATGAACAAGCTCTAAAACCAAAACTTGTATGTTTTGAATTTTTAGCTTGTAATGCTAGACTTTGTTATTGTTGCATGTGGAGTTTTTCCTCTCCGGCCCACCACTGAAAATGGGTCTGTATCTGAGATTTCCCAGTTAACAAATGCAAAATAAATAAAAGGAGCACTCACCTTGCCTTACTGTTTAACCATATGAGCTAAATGACAGAACAGCTAAGTAATGGCACTAAATGGAATTTTAAGACATATGGATCACAGCTATATGTGCCCATAGGAATGTGCAGTTAAAGTGAGTATTATGACACAATGTTGGCATCCGCTGGTTGTCTCCACAACCTTTTGTGTAGATTTTCCGCATCCTTCTGATGTACGCCATTGCAGCTGTGGTGAACCTGTACTCCAGTCCAGTTGATCCCTGTACATTGTTGCTGCTCCCTTGCAGTCCACTTCCATATGTCAATCATCGTAAAGTTCCTGGGCCATGCTCACATACATTGATAAAGTCCCACATAGATAGTGACCATATGGGTTGTCTTCTCCTCAGTTCAGTTCATCTTTGAACATGCTGAAGCCTGCTTGATGTAGCCATTTTTCTGATGCAGGTCAGAAAAACAGCCTTCAGAAAATTGCTCACTGAGGTCCCACTCAGTTTGTAGGTGGCAATGGTATGAGCAGTAAATGTATCAAAATCACATTTTAAAATTGTCTCTTATAGGATGGTATCAGATCATTGGAGGGTAACAGGCATGTGCTACAGATGGTCCCATTTAATGACACCTGTTGGGTATTTGCATGGATCACCTTCCTGTTACACCGAGCTATTGGTTAATGCACCAAATTTCAAGAACTTACGTGGATTTGCGAAATTAAATTTGAAAACCTTAAATAATAATGAATCTCTTTAAATATATATGGAACAAAATTGTACTTAAAAGCTGTGTGCACATAGCTGGTCTTACTTTAAGATATATCTGACTTATAGGTAGTTTCAAAGGTAAAGTGGTACCTGCTAACATTACTGTGGTGGGATAATTTGATCTTATTACATACCTATGCTATTATTACTCCTTATAAATCTATTTATACGTGTTGACAGTCATTTCTTTGCAAACTTGCCTGCAATACAAAATGTCAGTGACATATTGGAGGGGTGTAGGATTGATCAATATGCATGTAGAGTATATCTGCATTACTGACAAGTAGGAATTGCACATGCACACTTGTGAAGATAAATGGAAAGGGGCCCAGTAAAAGCACATGCGGACAGACTGACTGACAATACATTCATATGTATTGCTGGTGCCTCTGCACATTCTGTGGTATAGTTGCGGAGACCAACGTGTTCCGAGTTTATCTCTACATTGCACGTTAATCAATATTCATTGATATCAATATTGATATATTGATATGATATTCATTGATGCTTTGTTATACATTCACTATAGATAGTTCCAGAATTAAAATATATCTGTATTACCAACAACAAGAACAATAAGTGAGTCTGAAAAGGCTGTTGGCCGAGGCGCTAGAGATTTGGAACTGTTCTTGTAAATATATTGAACTGTATTTAAAAATTAAACCAGACTTTGAAAGTAGAGCTGGGACTCACTTATTGTTCTTGTTGTTGGTAATACAGTTGGCTCTTTTCCTGTTGTTTTCAATAAAATATATCTGTGTTCACGTGTGGCAATCTTATACTATTTATGGTACGCCTACAGATGACTTGGCACTCTGAGGGTTTCTGTAACTTATACAAGCTCTATTGTACAGTTACTTTCTTATAATAGCAACATAGTAGTGGTTCTTAGTGCATTTCATCCCATGCAGACACAATAGGTATGGCATTGCCTGCTAATAAGTTTATTATGTTCATATGTAGGTATTTGTGCATAGTAGTTTATGTAGCTATGACTGCTTGTTTTCTGCAGGGCTTCTTCATGACATCATTTAGCATTCCATATACTGACATTAGTTTTCATTATTATAATGTGTCTCTCTGACTGTGGTACTGTATGACATCCATCCAACATTATTTGGTTTACACATAGCCATTATGTTATGATGTGCATGTTAATGTGTGATGTCAATTCATATTGTAGTGAGTGTGTGGCATAGTGGTTGTGTGGTTGCCCTATTCTTGCTGTGATTAACACTGCAATGGTTTCAAACCCCCCCATATGACCTCTATAGATATCACAATTAATGATGTAGTTACGTATTCAGAAGTTGTTTCATATCACTCATGTTCTTATATCTGTAAATATATGTAACAATACTATACATGTGAGGATCGATTTTATATAGCTTTACTTGCACATGAATGAAGAGCAGGTCAGTTGACATATGCTTGCAACATCACCTTGTGCAGATGTGTATGCCCATATAAATTATATCACATACATATCACTGTTTTCTAGATGACACCTGAAGTAAGAGGTGACAATTTCTCTCCTCGAGAAAATTATTTCATCATTGATGTTGCAGTATGCAGTCTCCTCAGAAGGGTGGGTAATACTGTATGAAGGAATGAAGTGTGGGCAGACCTGACCAATGTGACAAACACTGTGGGAGGTCACAGCAGTTCCCAGGAAGCTTGTCCGTGATGCTGCTCTGACATGATCCTTCATGCAGCCAACAGGATACAGCAGTATGAGAGGTCAAAGAATGCCAGTGGTGGTCTGCCATTGACTTCCCAGATGAGATAACACTGCTACTAGTGTCTCTGCATAACAGCAGTTGCAATCACCATATACTTAGTGGAGGAACAGAGGTAGATGTTCCAGGATGTACATGTATGTTGTACTTTTCTGAACATTGTTACATATACATTATTTCACTACATATCATTGTTTCATGCAAACTCACATATTCAGGTAGTGTTATTTTTGTGTTCCAGCAGGAGAACGATGCCATGAACATGGAAGCACACATGCTGAAGATAACCAACATAAGTGTAATGGCATGTTATCATACAATTGTGGTACATATTGCACAGGTCCATCCATGTCTGTACAGCAGCAACATATTAGCTGATTGTTTCCATATAATTTTACTGTGACCAATAGCTGTTATTGCATCTGCTGACTATCATGACAGTGGTGTATACTGACATGTTGATGGATCCCTGCCATTGCTACCTACAGATACATCATCAATTAGACATAGGCCATGCAGGTGTACCTACAGAAATACCAGTTATGATTTTCCACCATGTTTATAGGCTGCAGCACTGTGTATCACACCTGTGAAATATGAAATTCACATTGCTGTTTTCCATACATAGGTACATCTGGACAACATATACACCATATGTCAAGTGCGTACCTCCTATTAGTGTGGTCTATATGTCATCATGCACCTCTGCCTGTATTCATGACTATGTTGCATACCCACATGCTTTGCTTTGTGTGTTTCTCAACCACAGGATCTGCATTTCGATGATGAGAAACTCACCACTCAGGGAAGATGTAACTGTTATGACATTTCCTCTGTTTCATACATGTCAGTCTTGAAACTCCTATTGGTGTCCTCCATTAATACTATACCCTTCTACACCTACATAGGACAACTGTCAACTGCACATCAGCCTCAACAAACTGGTACATGCATATATTACATACTGTGTGTTATACCTGTGTTGGAATGGTACATGATAGTGAGCAGGTGCTTACTAATATAGTCTGGTTGCCCTGGTTCTCCTATGACAGTTGCATTTCAGACCTGTCCACCAGTGGTAGATTTCCACAAGGACATGTCAGGTGTGTCTTATTTTGTTCTTATTTATATATTTATTGTTGACTTAGTTCTGTTTAATACCTTAACATTCTTGGGAACAGGGGTTGCACTTGGCTAGGCTTGTAAGGGTCCTAGGGTCATTAGCCTAGTAACCTGTGATTCTATGATATGTAATCTATGTTGCAGATGTGATGCAAATGTCTTTTCCCTGTAATATAGGTTCCATGAGCCATGCTCAGACATGACTTCCTGGTAAGCCCTTAGTTTCACTAACATTATAGTCATGTAGTTGTCCCATATGTCCATACTGAGCTGTACCATGTAATTTCTGCCAGTTTAACTGACTGTGTCCTCTGTCTCTTCTTCTAGCATGTCCACTGCCTGTCTCCTCTAGCAGCCCATCCCCTGATCTTAAGGTGGGATGTGATGTGTTTCACTCTGCTAGCATGGCCTGTGGAACACAGGACACATATTTGGTGAAAAAGTATGGCCCAGGTGATGACAGCTCTGTGGATCAGGCTGTAGCATTTTACATGGAGAAACAAATGCACAACCATTCTGATGATGTGGGGATCAGATGTTGGACAGGATGATGCCTGTATACCACTGTCCCATGTTGAGTGTTGGATATGTTGACTCTTCCTCACAACAGAGTAGTACTGCCCAGTACAGTACACGTGGGTGTGTAGCTGGTGTGTATGGGCATGTGTCAAGGGTGTCCGCCTATTCCTAGAGGCTAAAAAATACTCACAGTGATGTCATGGATCTTACATTCATGTACTGCCCCATGCCACAGAATGTGTTACACACTAGCTGTGTGTGTGTTGCATGAAGGTCAGGAAAGCAGATATGGGGAGGTCATGGTGGCTTTGGCTGCACAAAATGACATTATGTTACCTGTGGCACATCCTATTGAAAACCTGACTACAGTGACATAGTACTAAATGGGTGTTATGTGCCCTGACTGTGCTTAGCCATTTACCCCATGGGAGAAACAGACACCCTCTCATTAGACCCACACTTGCACATCAGACATCAATGTCTGTGCTATAATGTGCACACACTTCTGCAGTTGGCCAATCCACTATGAGCCCAACAATCATGACCAGACAGTTGACTCACAATCCTGTTTCTTCCCACAGTGTGCTCCACATGCTGGTGTCACTAAATCAGGCTCCTCAGTAGAGTATCATGGGCTGAGTGTTTCCAGATGTGGCAGGGGCAGCCAGGACAATGGTGCGAGCTGTCAGTGTGGGCTCCCTAGACTGCATAAAAGTAACACTGACTGTTGATCCAACGTATATCCTAGAGTGTCATTCTGACCCGACAGTGATGATGAATGCTATGCAGACTACTGAGAAATTTCATCTGTATGTGATTGTTGTAAGGTCTGATGCCATGGGATTCTCTTATTTTTACTGACCTAGGTGACTACATTCCCTTGTTGATAATTATTCCCTATTTTGCAGTGACATATGTTAACAGTGATATTGATGACAACAATGCAATATGTGATTATTTGCTTTCATGTTTGTATGATTTGACAGTGGACCAATTGGGATGGGTTTACGTTACAATTTCCCTTACTGACTGATATTCACACATGCACCACTATGACTCTGTATGCATACCTGTGTTACTTGTGGCCTGATTTGATGGTTCCTCTTATTATTGTTTTGTATATGTATATACTATTACACATTACAATTATGTTATATATGATGCTCAGTGTGTACATCTAGTGGGTCATTTCCATTACATGCGATCTGTGCCACTGTTGTAGGGTGACACATGACTGTCACTGTTTACTCTGTGCACTTCTGTATTTGTGGCTTATCATGACTCAAACTGTGTATCAGACACTGCCATATTCCCTGAGCTAGCACTTGTGGTCGCATCCTCAGTTGCCCTCACCTGCTCCTTCTCCCCCTGCATCCTCCTGAACCTTCTCTGACAGTTTTAATATGGTATCTTCAGACGGGTCTACTTCAGATTGTCGACCATTCAGAATGACAACTTTCATATGGCCGACACCATATGCTTGACATTCCGAAAGACCGACATCCGGAAATAGCACCATTTACCTACCTGTAAACACAGTAAAATTGTGTTATGCAGGAGGGCAACCTCCCCTGCACCCCCCACACCCCCTGCTACTTAAATATTCTCACTCTGAGATTGCACTACAGTGCAGGAAAGGGGAATCTCCCAGTCCCACACTGTAGCAGGATCTCCGCATTCATTTGTCGGCCTTTCAAACGTTCACTCATATGGTGTCGGCCATATGAGTTGCGAACATTTCAAAGTTAAAACTAATGAATGGCTCCCCTTCAGACATATGACATTCATGGGGTAGGTCACCCACATCTGCAGCAGGCAAACCACTAAGTGTGGTTGTTAACATCTTGCAAAGCATTGCACAAAAGGTGTTATGGCAGTGCACCACTGGATGTGTCCAGACATCTGAATCTGGCTTTCAGCACACCACTCACTCAATGGTGTTTCTTGTTGCAGCATGTGCTCTGTTGTATTCCTCCTCAGCAGGGTTGGATGGTGCTCTATATGATATCATTAGCTAAGGCTTGAGTGGATAAACACAGTCACCTGTTGGTGGGGGGAGATAAAACATATGTTGTCATCACTCATACTGTTAACAGGGGTGCATTCTTCTTACACCCTATCTCTGTTCCTGTACTTATCCAGTAGTAGTCAAACAGTTAGTTGCCATGTTGAAAAGCAGCTCTGAGACCACTTTCCCTTCATATAATAGCACCATGGATACTAACATGATATTCATTATGCTGCCATCATTTGAGCACAACACCTGACAGTTCAGCAATGGCCACCCCTTTCCATTTATGTATCTTTCTGCTTCTGGTTCCATGAAGATTTTACTAGGGACATGGGTTCTGTCTATTGCACCGAGGACATGGAGGAAGTTGGTGATGTTGTGGAACTGGTGCATGACATTTTACTGCTCCATGACTATAGAAGAGAAGTGGATATATTCATCTACCTTGTTGCACATTACTGTTAGGAATTGTGAGAGGATGTGACTGACAGCTGTCAAATCAATTGTTTACAGAGCACAGTGCCAACAATGGCAAGTTTTCTATATAGGGAAAACAGATGGTAAACTAAGAGAACATGTTTACGAACATCTTTACTGCATGAGGAACAAGAATCCAGATGATGCTTTAGCTAGACATATTACTAATCCTGATCATAATTTTAAGTTTAGAGTGATTGATGCAATATTTCAAGATGGATGTGGAGATCCAGGATCCTTTCGTTTGGAACAACTGGAATTGAGCTGGCAACTTCGTACAGGTGCTTGCTTCTTTTCAGCTTTAAATGAGGTGTATTCCCTGTCTTGCATCTTGAAGTTAAAGAGTTTAACGAGGTAAATTGAATTATGAGTTCCCTGTTAAAAATGTTAAAAAAAGTTTAAAAAAGCTAAAACGTTGGGTTTAACAGAGAGTGTTTAAAATACTTCAGTTGACACAAATCAAATATTTGAGATTCATTCAGGATTATGATGAGAATATAAATTAATTCCAGGTTGTCTAATGTGATTGTGTTCTTGCTATGTTTTTTACCTCATTTCCCTCCCTTTTGAAGAACTTGTGTGAAGGAATTATTTTGGGGTTCCCTCGAAGGATGTTATTCTGGTGGGGTAGTATCAGCAAGAACTGATATAACTGTATGCTTCCATTGATGCTGAATATAAAATATGTACAGTGAACTTATAGATTATCCATTTGTAATTAGTTTTATTTAGTAGTTTTATTCATTCTAAATGGCATATTTAGAATTGATAATGACCAAGAAAAGAAATGACCAGTGAAAAATAGCTCTACTTTCCAAAAACACTCCCCGGGATTCATGAACCTTGCGCCAGGTGCCCGCATAGCGTCGGCGTTATAAAGCCAAATATGGCCACCGAGCGATTCAGGTATGAATCAATCCCACGTGCACTACCGGCGTGCGCCGGACCTGCGCCGCCCCCGGCGTAGGTATGCTAATCACACTGTGTGTGGTATTGCACCATGCAAATGAAGGCAAATAGCGATCCACGAAGCTGGGCAGGCGTAGCGTAAGGGCACGGCAATGTAAACCAAAAAAAAAACGGTTTACATTTAGCCAAACATGACCAAGGAGTAATGGAAGGCTGTCAACGTCAGGTATCATACAGGTGCAATATGCCAATGGCGAAAGGCACCGAGAATGTCCAAAGAAAACATGCACAAACTGTAAATAATGACATAATTGTTATGTACGCAGAAACCACAGCAGAACCCCCGGATATGTGCACAGAAGGTGCAAAACAATTAAATAATATGAGAATGTCCTAAAGGAGCAGTATAATACACATCAGATGCACAGCCACCACACACCATAGTATGTATGGAAAGCCTCAACCCCAGCGCAAGGGTTGTCAAGGAGTGGCGGCAGTGTTCAGCGCCGCAACCATGTATTAGCAGTCAATGCCATGCAAATGAGGCAGATAATAGTGAATCGCAAAACCGCGCCGGTGTAAGGATGGAGCAACGGCAGCGGTAGTACACCGAGGAGTGGCCTACACGAGATACATGTCAATCGCAGAGGGTGTGCCACTGTAGGAGGAAGCACATTGGAGGCCAGCAAACATGGGCTGTACAATGCACATCACAGCAGCAGGATGGAAGTAA